>NC_068422.1:2995000-3160862 GCF_023373465.1 Oncorhynchus keta
TAGAGATTTTAGTGAATTCAGTAGCCCTGGTCCCTCAGCAGCTCTGAAGTCCCTAGAGAAAGCTTTGTGGTCCCTTGGTGCCTTGGTTTGTGCCTTGGTTTGTTACTCTATGCGTTATGAGCTCATTGACTCGATTGAAATGGTTCCTTACGTTTTAGTACCCGTAAACATTTGTTCAATATTGATAGCTCAGCACAAACTGAGCTGGAGTCAGTCAGACAACGGATCAGAATGTAACATACTGTATGCTTCCAATGCACACACGCACATACTTTTAACTAAACATGTTACAGTTTGAAGAGGTGTAGGTCTGGAGATGGTAGCCGTTTCTCAATCTCTCGGTCCTAGCTTTGATGCACCTGTACTTTCTCTACCTTCTAGATGGTAATGGGGTGAACAGTCCGTGGCTCGGGGGGCTGAGGTCCTTGCTGATCTTCGTGTGTGTGTGTGTGTGAGTGTTCAGGACGTTGAGGTCATATAAATCCTGTGCTCTGTTCTGTTTCCTTCCCTGACATGGTTTGAGTGTGTCTGTATCAAAGTGTGTTTGAATGTGAGCCTTTTTTTTCTGAGTCTGTATCAAACAGTTTGAATGTAATCCGAGATGGGAATCTGTGTGAATGTCTCTGTTTCCAATGGAATCGTGTGTTCCAGCTGTTACCTTGAATTGCCAGTCTTTCACAACTGCATTGCTCTGGAAATTTAGGATAGTAGTAGGTATGCGTAATACCCTAGGACCATGCCTCAGAACTACCTGGCCTGATGACTCCTTGCTGTCCCCAGTCTACCTGGTCGTGCTGCTGCTCCAGTTTCAACTGTTCTGCCTGCAGCTATGGAACCCTGAGTTTCTGTATAGCCCTTACATTTGATTGATATCTCAGAAATATAGACTTTTAAATGTGTTGGTATAAATATTTGTGGTTGACTGTAATCTTGTTCTTTTAGCTGGTGTTCCAGGTGCACCACAGCCACGAGGCAAGGGGCCGTTTCTCTGCTGTGTGTCTCTAGGTGTTTCTGTGTTTGAGGCTACGTTTGACTGTAGTTCCATTGTGTTTCAGCTGGTGTTCGAGGCACTCCACAGCCAGGAGCCAAGAGGATATGTTGTTGGTTGGATCATTGCCATCAGCCTGCTGGTGGGAATACTCATCTTCCTACTGCTGGCTGTGCTGCTCTGGAAGGTAACACACACACACACACACTCACTCTCTGTCACACACACACACACTCTCTCTGACACACACACACACACACACACACACACACACACACACACACACACACACACACACACACACACACACACACACACACACACACAGAGCGAAAAGTGTGGACTATACCATGTAATTTCCTTGTTATTGGGAGGTCCATGTTTTTGTTCCTCATATTGTTGGTAGACTATAACCTAGAACACCGCCCCTCTAACTGGTCGTTAGACTATAACCTAGAACATCTCCCCTCAACTGTAACCGGTCGTTAGACTATAACCTAGAACATCTCCCCTCAACTGTAACCGGTCGTTAGACTATAACCTAGAACATCTCCCCTCTACTGTAACTGGTCATTAGACTATAACCTAGAACACCGCCCCTCTAACTGGTCGTTAGACTATAACCTAGAACATCTCCCCTCAACTGTAACCGGTCGTTAGACTATAACCTAGAACATCTCCCCTCTACTGTAACTGGTCATTAGACTATAACCTAGAACACCTCCCCTCTGACTGGTCATTAGACTATAACCTAGAACATCTCCCCTCAACTGTAACTGGTCATTAGACTATAACCTAGAACATCTCCCCTCTGACTGGTCATTAGACTATAACCTAGAACACCTCCCCTCTGACTGGTCATTAGACTATAACCTAGAACACCTCCCCTCTGACTGGTCATTAGACTATAACCTAGAACACCTCCCCTCTAACTGGTCATTAGACTATAACCTAGAACACCTCCCCTCTAACTGGTCATTAGACTATAACCTAGAACACCGCCCCTCTGACTGGTCATTAGACTATAACCTAGAACACCTCCCCTCTGACTGGTCATTAGACTATAACCTAGAACATCTCCCCTCTACTGTAACTGGTCATTAGACTATAACCTAGAACACCTCCCCTCTAACTGGTCATTAGACTATAACCTAGAACACCTCCCCTCTGACTGGTCATTAGACTATAACCTAGAACACCTCCCCTCTAACTGGTCATTAGACTATAACCTAGAACATCTCCCCTCTGACTGGTCGTTAGACTATAACCTAGAACACCTCCCCTCTGACTGGTCATTAGACTATAACCTAGAACACCTCCCCTCTGACTGGTCATTAGACTATAACCTAGAACACCTCCCCTCTGACTGGTCATGGTCATTAGACTATAACCTAGAACATCTCCCCTCTGACTGGTCATTAGACTATAACCTAGAACACCTCCCCTCTAACTGGTCATTAGACTATAACCTAGAACACCTCCCCTCTGACTGGTCATTAGACTATAACCTAGAACAATCCCCCTCTGACTGGTCATTAGACTATAACCTAGAACATCTCCCCTCTGACTGGTCATTAGACTATAACCTAGAACACCTCCCCTCTACTGTAACTGGTCATTGGACTATAACCTAGAACACCTCCCCTCTAACTGGTCATTAGACTATAACCTAGAACATCTCCCCTCTACTGTAACTGGTCATTAGACTATAACCTAGAACATCTCCCCTCTACTGTAACTGGTCATTAGACTATAACCTAGAACACCTCCCCTCTGACTGGTCATTAGACTATAACCTAGAACATCTCCCCTCTGACTGGTCATTAGACTATAACCTAGAACACCTCCACTCTGACTGGTCATTAGACTATAACCTAGAACACCTCCCCTCTGACTGGTCATTAGACTATAACCTAGAACACCTCCCCTCTGACTGGTCATTAGACTATAACCTAGAACATCTCCCCTCTACTGTAACTGGTCATTAGACTATAACCTAGAACACCTCCCCTCTAACTGGTCATTAGACTATAACCTAGAACACCGCCCCTCTGACTGGTCATTAGACTATAACCTAGAACACCTCCCCTCTAACTGGTCATTAGACTATAACCTAGAACATCTCCCCTCTGACTGGTCATTAGACTATAACCTAGAACACCTCCCCTCTAACTGGTCATTAGACTATAACCTAGAACACCTCCCCTCTAACTGGTCATTAGACTATAACCTAGAACACCTCCCCTCTGACTGGTCATTAGACTATAACCTAGAACACCTCCCCTCTGACTGGTCATTAGACTATAACCTAGAACACCTCCCCTCTGACTGGTCATTAGACTATAACCTAGAACACCTCCCCTCTAACTGGTCATTAGACTATAACCTAGAACACCGCCCCTCTGACTGGTCATTAGACTATAACCTAGAACACCTCCCCTCTAACTGGTCATTAGACTATAACCTAGAACACCTCCCCTCTAACTGGTCATTAGACTATAACCTAGAACACCTCCCCTCTAACTGGTCATTAGACTATAACCTAGAACACCTCCCCTCTGACTGGTCATTAGACTATAACCTAGAACACCTCCCCTCTGACTGGTCATTAGACTATAACCTAGAACACCTCCCCTCTAACTGGTCATTAGACTATAACCTAGAACACCTCCCCTCTGACTGGTCATTAGACTATAACCTAGAACACCTCCCCTCTGACTGGTCATTAGACTATAACCTAGAACACCTCCCCTCTGACTGGTCATTAGACTATAACCTAGAACACCTCCCCTCTGACTGGTCATTAGACTATAACCTAGAACACCTCCCCTCTGACTGGTCATTAGACTATAACCTAGAACACCTCCCCTCTGACTGGTCATTAGACTATAACCTAGAACACCTCCCCTCTAACTGGTCATTAGACTATAACCTAGAACACCTCCCCTCTGACTGGTCATTAGACTATAACCTAGAACACCTCCCCTCTAACTGGTCATTAGACTATAACCTAGAACACCTCCCCTCTAACTGTTCGTTAGACCAGAGGGTCGAACAGCTGAACTGACAAAAAAACATATTTACACCAGCTGATATTAACCCTTCTCCTCTGCTTAGTCTCCTCCTACACATCTGAACAACCAGTGGGTCTCTGTTGCTAGACAGAACCTTAGTGATATCTGTTCTTCCTCACTTCATCTGACCTGACCTCTCACCCTAAAGTGCTCACTCCTCCCCAACTCACAGCTGTCATGGTGACTGGTACCAGACTGTGTCTCTTCTCCTCCCAGAGGATCCCTGATGGCTAACAATAACATATCTTGACATAATGTAAACGTTATACATTACCCTCTCTCCCTCAGTGACATAAATAACTATATTTCATATTCTCAGAACCCAACAGTTTTGTGGTAATGTGTAATGACACCACGATCGTCTAATGACGTTTGGCGTATTGTCAGAGGAACTTGTTTGCCCCAAGCTAACGCATTAACTTGTAAACAACTAGTCACATTGGGCAATTTATATTGAGCATCTCTGAACCTATTGTTTAGTCTGTGACAGTGCTACAGTTCTAAAGAAACACAGCACTCGTGAATAAAGTATGACTGATTTATCATCAGCAGTCACAATGGACACACTTCAGCCATCACACATTTATCAGTGCTACATTTTCCAGGTCCCAGGGATTGGTTCACACGGTCCAGTTGTGAAATTCTGCTTCTCTTGGATTAGTGTCTGTCTGTCTGTCTGTCTGTCTGTCTGTCTGTCTGTCTGTCTGTCTGTCTGTCTGTCTGTCTGTCTGTCTGTCTGTCTGTCTGTCTGTCTGTCTGTCTGTCTGTCTGTCTGTCTGTCTGTCTGTCTGTCTGTCTGTCTGTCTGTCTGTCTGTCTGTCTGTCTGTCTGTCTGTCTGTCTGTCTGTCTGTCTGTCTGTCTGTCTGTCTGTCTGTCTGTCTGTCTGTCTGTCTGTCTGTCTGTCTGTCTGTCTGTCTGTCTGTCTGTCTGTCTGTCTGTGTCTGTCTGTCTGTCTGTCTGTCTGTCTGTCTGTCTGTCTGTCTGTCTGTCTGTCTGTCTGTCTGTCTGTCTGTCTGTCTGTCTGTCTGTCTGTCTGTCTGTCTGTCTGTCTGTCTGTCTGTCTGTCTGTCTGTCTGTCTGTCTGTCTGTCTGTCTGTCTGTCTGTCTGTCTGTCTGTCTGTTCTGTCTGTCTGTCTGTCTGTCTGTCTGTCTGTCTGTCTGTCTGTCTGTCTGTCTGTCTTATTCATTCATAGGGGAGGTGCTCTTGGATAGTCTTTAACAACCACACAAGGAAGAA
Source organism: Oncorhynchus keta (assembly GCF_023373465.1). Classification (NCBI taxonomy): domain Eukaryota; kingdom Metazoa; phylum Chordata; class Actinopteri; order Salmoniformes; family Salmonidae; genus Oncorhynchus; species Oncorhynchus keta. The sequence goes on from NC_068422.1 coordinate 3,000,301, forward strand.
CATGTACGTCACAAAAAATGTACACTGACCATGCATACCACACACACCATACCACACACACCATACCACACACACCATACCACACACACCATACCACACACACCATACCACACACACCATACCACACACATGAAAGAAAGATCTTGGAGGGGAAATGGCTCCCAATTGATGTCTAGACCAGAACCCTTTGCTTCTCTATACAGACCAGACCCCTTTCCTTCTCTATACAGACCAGACCCCTTTCCTTCTCTATACAGACCAGACCCCTTTCCTTCTCTATACAGACCAGACCCCTTTCCTTCTCTATACAGACCAGACCCCTTTCCTTCTCTATACAGACCAGACCCCTTTCCTTCTCTATACAGACCAGACCCCTTTCCTTCTCTATACAGACCAGACCCCTTTCCTTCTCTATACAGACCAGACCCCTTTCCTTCTCTATACAGACCAGACCCCTTTCCTTCTCTATACAGACCAGACCCCTTTCCTTCTCTATACAGACCAGACCCCTTTCCTTCTCTATACAGACCAGACCCCTTTCCTTCTCTATACAGACCAGACCCCTTTCCTTCTCTATACAGACCAGACCCCTTTCCTTCTCTATACAGACCAGACCCCTTTCCTTCGCTGTACAGACCAGACCCCTTTCCTTCTCTATACAGACCAGACCCCTTTCCTTCTCTATACAGACCAGACCCCTTTACTTCTCTATACAGACCAGACCCCTTTCCTTCTCTATACAGACCAGACCCCTTTCCTTCTCTATACAGACCAGACCCCTTTCCTTCTCTATACAGACCAGACCCCTTTCCTTCTCTATACAGACCAGACCCCTTTCCTTCTCTATACAGACCAGACCCCTTTCCTTCTCTATACAGACCAGACCCCTTTCCTTCTCTATACAGACCAGACCCCTTTCCTTCTCTAAAGAGACCAGACCCCTTTCCTTCTCTATACAGACCAGACCCCTTTCCTTCTCTATACAGACCAGACCCCTTTCCTTCTCTATACAGATCAGACCCCTTTCCTTCTCTATACAAACCAGACCCCTTTCCTTCTCTATACAGACCAGACCCCTTTCCTTCTCTGTACAGACCAGACCCCTTTACTTCTCTATACAGACCAGACCCCTTTACTTCTCTATACAGACCAGACCCCTTTCCTTCTCTATACAGACCAGACCCCTTTCCTTCTCTATACAGACCAGACCCCTTTCCTTCTCTATACAGACCAGACCCCTTTCCTTCTCTATACAGACCAGACCCCTTTCCTTCTCTATACAGACCAGACCCCTTTCCTTCTCTATACAGACCAGACCCCTTTCCTTCTCTATACAAACCAGACCTCTTTCCTTCTCTATACAGACCAGACCCCTTTCCTTCTCTTCCCACAACTATTTTTCTTTCCCCCGTTTGCTCCTCCCACTGGGAATAGCACTACTAAACCCTGAAATGTTGCTCCTGGAATATACTGTGTGTGTTTGTAACACCAGCCCTCCCTTTCTCCAAGTCCTTGCACTCTGCCAAAGTAAACCCCACATACAAGAGATGCACATGTCCACTATTTCCTCTTTGAGGAAATTCCTGTGGGGAAAAAAACAGGCTGTCTCAAATGGCACCCTATTCCATATATAGTGTGTTACTTTTTACCAGGACTCTGAGGGCTCTAATCAGAAGTAGTGCACAATGTTGGGAATAGGGTGCCATTTGGGACACAGCCTGTCTGAATCAGAAAGAGAGAGAGAGATCTCTTTTGTTGTCTTTTCGCTGAGCTGACCCTTAGTGTTTTCTCACAGTAGCGTCATCTCTATGTTTAGATACACACCATGGATCTGTTGATGTCTATCTATTCATCTGTCTATCTAGCTGATGTTTACTGAATTTCTATATTTTCCTTATACAAACTATACACTGAGTGTACAGAACCGTAGGAACACCTTCCTACTATTGAGTTCGGAACAACCAAAATTCAGGGATGTTTGCTCAATGCTTCCCACAGTTGTGTCAAGTTGACTGGATGTTCTTTGGGTAGTGGACCATTCTTGATACACACAGGAAACTGTTGAGCATGAAAAGCCCAGCTACATTGCAGTTCTTGACACACTGGTGCGGCTGGCGCCTACTACCATACCCGGTTCTAAGGCGCCTATTACCGTACCCGGTTCAAAGGTTGCCTATTACCGTACCCGGTTCAAAGGTTGCCTATTACCGTACCCGGTTCAAAGGTTGCCTATTACCGTACCCGGTTCAAAGGTTGCCTATTACCGTACCCGGTTCAAAGGCGCCTACTACCGTACCCGGTTCAAAGGTTGCCTACTACCGTACCCGGTTCAAAGGTTGCCTACTACCGTACCCGGTTCAAAGGTTGCCTACTACCGTACCCGGTTCAAAGGTTGCCTACTACCGTACCCGGTTCAAAGGTTGCCTACTACCGTACCCGGTTCAAAGGTTGCCTACTACCGTACCCGGTTCAAAGGTTGCCTACTACCGTACCCGGTTCAAAGGTTGCCTACTACCGTACCCGGTTCAAAGGTTGCCTACTACCGTACCCGGTTCAAAGGTTGCCCTACTACCGTACCCGGTTCAAAGGCGCCTACTACCGTACCCGGTTCAAAGGCTCCTACTACCGTACCCGGTTCAAAGGCGCCTACTACCGTACCCGGTTCAAAGGCGCCTACTACCGTACCCGGTTCAAAGGCACTTCAATATTTTGCCTTGCCCATTCACCCTCTGGATGGCACACATACACAATCAATGTCTCAATTGTCTCAAGGCTTAAAAATCCTTATTTAACCTGTCTCCTCTCCTTCGGCAGGGTAGCCTAGTGGTTAGAGCATTGGACTAGTAACCGAAAGGTTGCAAATTCAAATCCCAGAGCTGACTAGGTACAAAATCTGCCCCTGAACAGGCAGTTAACCCACTGTTCCTAGGCCGTCATTGAAAATAAGAATTTGTTCTTAACGGACTTGCCTAGTAAAATAAAGGTAAAATAAAATAAATCTACACTGAGTGAAGTGGATTTAACAAGTGACATCAATAAGGGATCATAGCTTTCACCTGGTCAGTCTGTCATGGAAAGATAAGGTGTTCCTAATGTTTTGTACGCTCAGTGTATTGTCATTGAGTGCAGAATCCAGTTCAAGACTGGTCAATGTTTTTTGAAGAAATATAAGTAGCATTCCAAAACACCACAGGGGGTGGGGTGTTGGTGATCCCCTTGTGATATCATTTGTCCTTTTGCTTTTCAACTGGTGAATGTTTCTGGAAAAGGCCAATTATATTCTTCAGTCTGTTGACCACTAAGGCACATAGTAAGAACAGAGGCTATGTGTAGCCAGTGTATTCTTCCCAATCCTTTTTAAATTATTCAATAAACACGTTTTTTTTACGTGATTTATCCTTGAGGGGCTTTGAGCAACAACAACAACAACTAGACAGCATACCATGACAATACCACAATACCATGACAATACCACAATACCATGACAATACCACAATACCATGACAATACCACAATACCATGACAATACCACAATACCACAATACCATGACAATACCACAATACCATGACAATACCACAATACCATGACAATACCACAATACCATGACAATACCACAATACCATGACAATACCACAATACCATGACAATACCACAATACCATGACAATACCACAATACCATGACAATACCACAATACCATGACAATACCACAATACCATGACAATACCACAATACCATTACAATACCACAATACCATGACAATACCACAATACCATGACAATACCACAATACCATGACAATACCACAATACCATGACAATACCACAATACCATGACAATACCAAATTTACCATGACAATACCACAATACCATGACAATACCACAATACCATGACAATACCACAATACCATGACAATACCACAATACCATGACAATACCACAATACCATGACAATACCACAATACCATCACAATACCACAATACCATGACAATACCACAATACCATGACAATACCACAATACCATGACAATACCACAATACCATGACAATACCACAATACCATGACAATACCAAATTTACCATGACAATACCACAATACCATGACAATACCACAATACCATGACAATACCACAATACCATGACAATACCACGCAACCGTTACAATACCACGCAACCGTTACAATACCACGCAACCGTTACAATACCACGCAACCGTTACAATACCACAATACCATGACAATACCACGCAACCGTTACAATACCACAATACCATGACAATACCACAATACCATGACAATACCACAATACCATGACAATACCACAATACCATGACAATACCACAATACCATGACAATACCACAATACCATGACAATACCACAATACCATGACAATACCACAATACCATGACAATACCACAATACCATGACAATACCACAATACCATGACAATACCACAATACCATGACAATACCACAATACCATGACAATACCACGCAACCGTTACAATACCACAATACCATGACAATACCACAATACCATGACAATACCACGCAACCGTTACAATACCATGACAATACCACAATACCATGACAATACCACAATACCATGACAATACCACGCAACCGTTACAATACCACAATACCATGACAATACCACGCAACCGTTACAATACCACAATACCATCACAATACCATGACAATACCACAATACCATGACAATACCACAATACCATGACAATACCACGCAACCGTTACAATACCATGACAATACCACGCAACCGTTACAATACCACAATACCATGACAATACCACGCAACCGTTACAATACCACAATACCATGACAATACCACAATACCATGACAATACCACAATACCATGACAATACCACAATACCATGACAATACCACAATACCATGACAATACCACAATACCATGACAATACCACAATACCATGACAATACCATGACAATACCACAATACCATGACAATACCACAATACCATGACAATACCACAATACCATGACAATACCACAATACCATGACAATACCACAATACCATGACAATACCACACAACCGTTACAATACCACAATACCATAACAATACCACAATACCATGACAATACCACGCAACCGTTACAATACCACAATACCATGACAATACCACAATACCATGACAATACCACGCAACCGTTACAATACCATGACAATACCACAATACCATGACAATACCACGCAACCGTTACAATACCACAATACCATGACAATACCACAATACCATGACAATACCACAATACCATGACAATACCACAATACCATGACAATACCACGCAACCGTTACAATACCACAATACCATGACAATACCACAATACCATGACAATACCACGCAACCGTTACAATACCACAATACCATGACAATACCACGCAACCGTTACAATACCACAATACCATGACAATACCACAATACCATGACAATACCACAATACCATGACAATACCACAATACCATGACAATACCATGCAACCGTTACAATACCACAATACCATGACAATACCACAATACCATGACAATACCACGCAACCGTTACAATACCACAATACCATGACAATACCACACAACCATCACTTCATCATCAAATAAAACATTTAGAATAGTAGAAACTACATAAAACAACATTTTAAACTTGGCGCACAACAAAGACAGCCCAACTAGTGTCACCACAAGATTAGAGCCTGGAAGCTCACTTTGAGCTCCTAATGGAACAAAGGGCCTCAACAGCTTCTCCAGCCAGGGAAACCTTCATTCCACATAAGCAGAGCCCAGAGCAGCTTCTCCAGCCAGGGAAACCTTCATTCCACATAAGCAGAGCCCCGAGCAGCTTCTCCAGCCAGGGAAACCATTCCACATAAGCAGAGCCCAGAGCAGCTTCTCCAGCCAGGGAAACCTTCATTCCACATAAGCAGAGCCCAGAGCAGCTTCTCCAGCCAGGGAAACCTTCATTCCACATAAGCAGAGCCCAGAGCAGCTTCTCCAGCCAGGGAAACCATTCCACATAAGCAGAGCCCAGAGCAGCTTCTCCAGCCAGGGAAACCTTCATTCCACATGGCTCTAACCTGGTGGTTTCTGCCTGATGGCCAGTATAATAGAGGCTAGTAAATCTTAACAATTCAAACATCTAGCCGTAGGTCCATCTCACTGACCACTGCTCCTTCCCATTGGCCCTTAGAACACCTGACTGCGTTGCCTGGATGGTCTAGTGGTCTAAGTTACAGCCTCAGGAATACATGCAGCAGTCCAAGCGAGGGTTCGAATCTGACCCACTGCTAGCAAATCCTTAGTCACACTGTCCTATATAATACATTTTAAAAATATATATGAAGCCACTGACCCTAAGAACAGCTGACAGGGGTCAAAGGTCCATCTCACTCACTAACCATTGCACCTGAGATTTAAGCTGTTGACCATTGAGGCCCATATGAGCAGAGGTTATAGACTCAATCTTAACAGGTCAAACATCTGGTCATAGGTTCACCTCATTAACCATTAAACTGGAGCTAACAGCAAGTGTTTTTCTTCTCTCTCCTTCTCATCCTCTTCTCTCCTCCTTTTCTCATTCCCCTCTCCCAGATGGGTTTCTTCCGCCGGCGCTACCGGGAGATCATCGAGGCTGAGAAAAACAGGAAGGACAGAGCTGACGAGAGCTGGGATTGGGTGGAAAAGAACCACTGAGGGAAAGAGAAGACAATGAGAGCACAGGGTGTGGGGATTTGGTCAATGGAGGATCCAATGAGCTGAGGGCTTTCACCACAGCCAGCCAATCAGGAATAAGGGCCCTTCAATCTTCCATATCTGGAAGTCTCTGGATTTTTTGGAGGGAGACTTTTTTTTTGTGCGTGGGAGACTGGGGATCGAGGGAACTAACAGGCAGAAATCTGAGGTGGAGGTTGGTGTTGCTCGCTAGGGTCAGATTCATTAAGACCCTAATTCAGTGCAACGGAAATTGGAAATGAGTGTTTCTTATTGAACAAACCCAAGGATTACATTCCTGTTTGTCTGTTTTCTTTCGTTTGGTGTCAAATTAATACAACACTCGCAATAGAATTCAATTAGTCCCTATGGAGGAAACTTCCTACCAACGGAAATAAACAAAATTGAACTGTTAAAGAAACAACTGGCCTGTTCAGGATGCTGTAATGTTCCAGAACATTCAGATATAAATATATTGTGCAGAACAGACATGATGCGTTAGCTCTAAACATTCTATTTCTATCTGCGATGTTCTGAGTGTTTCACGTCACTGAATACACCCAAGGAGATAGACGTCCTTGGACAGGATGTGGCAATGACGCAGATATTATCGGACGGGACAACAAAACCCCTCAGGGCTCTGTTTTAATAGTAGTGAACATTTATTTTTATATATATTATAGCCATATTGTATTAAATTGGGGCTTTGTGAAATGGTTGGTTTGAGTTTTTGAAGTCGAATGTAAGAATATCTATATGTTTTTTTTAAAGCACTGATGTCCGAGTTGATGCTATATTTCAGCGTCTTTCCTTTAGTTTCCAGGGCAAAGATACAGCATGTTCTGTTTAGTAAATTAGTCCATTTCTGTATGATCCAGTATCGTGAGACGTGGATTTTCTGGAGTGTGAAAGATTGTGTCTTTTTAATTCTGTACTGTTTCCTGCTCACAAATATCTCTTTATCTCACACATCTCCCTCTCCTTTCGATAGATAGCTATATGGGCAACCAGCCAAGCAAGTCCTATGAAGCCCCACAGAAATACAATTACAGGAGCAGACATTCCCATTCAAGTCAAAATTATATTTATGTGTGTAGACCTTCCATTCACCATAAACAGAGATATATTTTTTGTCACACATCAAAGTTGTCACTGTCTTGAAGAAATGCTGATAACCAAGCAAAAGAGCTCTATGAAATGTTTAATTGATTATACAGTGCATTCGGAAAGTAGACCTCTTGACTTTTTCCACATTTTGTTGCATTACAGCCTTATTCCAAAATGGATTAAATAAAGGCTTCAGCAATCTACACACAATACCCCATAATGACAAAGCAAAAATAAGTTTTTAGAAATGTTTTCAAATTTATTAAAAACAAAAAACACCTTATTTACATATTTATTCAGACCCTTTGCTATGAGACTCAAAATTGAGCTCAGGTGCATCCTGTTTCCATTGATCATCCTTGAGATGTTTCTACAACTTTATTGCCGTCCAGCTGTGGTAAATTACATTTTTAAATTTTTAATTAATTAAAAATTAAATTTGGGAAGGCCCACACCTGTCTATATAAGGTCCCAGAGTTGACGGAACATATCAGAGCAAAAACCAAGCCATGAGGTCGAAGAAATTGTCCGTAGAGCTCCAAGACAGGATTGTGTCGAGGCACAGATCTGGGGAAGTGTACCAAAACATTTCTGCAGCATTGAAGGTCCCCAGGAACACAGTGGCCTCCATCATTCTTAAATGGAAGAAGTTTGGAACCACCAAGACCCTTCTGAGAGCCGGCCACCTGGCCAAACTGAGCAATCGGGGGAGAAGGGACTTGGTCTGGGAGGTGACCAAGTACCCGATAGTCACTCTGACAGAGCTCTAGAGTTCCTTTGTGGAGATGGGACAACCTTCCAGAAGGACAAACATCTCTGCAGCACTCCAATCAGGCATTTACGGTAGAGTGGCCAGACGGAAGCCACTCTTCAGTAAAAGGGGCATGACAGTTTGCCAAAAGGCACCTAAAGACTCTGACCATGAGAAACAAGATTCTCTGATCTGATGAAATCAAGATTGAACACTCTGGCCTGAATGCCAAGCGTCTGGACGAAACTTGGCACTATCCCTACAGTGAAGCATGGGGGTGGCAGAATCATGCTGTACAGATGTTTTTCAGCGGCAGGGACTGGGAGATTAGTTAGGATCGAGGGGAAAGATGAACAGAGTACAGAGAGTACACAGAGAGATTCTTGATGAAAACCTTCTCCAGACCGCTCAAGACCTCAGACTGGGGTGAAGGTTTTCCATCCAACAGGACAAGGACCCTAAGCACACAGCCAAGACAAAGCAGGAGTGGCTTCGGGACAACTCTCTGAATGTCCCTGAGTGGCCCAGCCAGAGCCCGAACTAAAATCTCTGGAGAGATCAGAAAAAGCTGTGCAGCGACACTTCCCATTCAACATAACAGAGAGGATCTGCAGAGAAGAACGGGAGAAACTCTCCAAATACAGGTGTGCCACGCTTGTAACATCATACCCAAGAAGACTTGAGACTGTAATCACTGCCGAAGGTTCTTCAACAAAGTTCTGTGTAAAAGGTCTGAATACTTATGTAAATGTGATATTTCAGTTTTATTGTTAATACATTTGCAAAAATGCTTTGTCATTATAGGGTATTGTGTGTAGATTGATGAGGAACAAACAAAACTAGGCGTCTGAATTGTTTCGGAATGCACTGTATAAGTTAACGCTTTTCCAGGCCCTCAAAGTGCTTTATACAGTAAAGAGGAAACACACATCATCCACCACCCAGCAACCCATTGACATCATCAACACCATGACATCATCAACCCATTGACATCATCAACACCATGACATCATCAACCTGTTGACATCATCAACTGTAGCTAGAGAATATCATTTACACTTCATTTGCCACCTTTCACAAAGTGTGGTGTTTTCAGACTGACAGTGTTGAATGTACTCTGAGTTAGGCCGTGGAGATAGTGGATAGATAGCTTAAACAGATATACTAACAATCATGTTTAGCTCAATAACGCATTCTACTTGGCACAATTAAGCTGAGAAGAACCATGAATACGATGATAGTCTGGAACATTTCACAAATCATGGTCTTTTCCAACAAAATGTTTTAAATGTATCCTATCATATGAACTAGGGGTAGAGATGAGTAGAAAAGCTAACATTGTACCTTTAAATTGCGGTTATACCTATATAACTAAACAGCAATAACTGTAGTAACAAATTTGTAGTTACATTGTAATATAATGTAATGGTATAGGGCCATGCATTAGATGCTAGTTAGAACAGTTTGGTTGACATTTAAAATGGTGGGGTGTGTGTAAAAAAACACAATCTGTGGAAACTACTAGAAATGTATAAAGAAAAAGTGCAATATAGGCTATATTCTATGAGAATCAAGTGTCAAAAGCTGTTTTGGCAAGTAACTATTGCTCAGGTATGCAGATGATCAATCACAAGCTTAGCCTCTTTCAAAAAGGTTTTCAATTTCAGTAAACCTTTTTTTATGATTCTTAATGTAGTGATTATAAAGCCAAACATGACAGTGACCAAATAGGAGTTGGCTATACAGCACAAATAGATCTGGGACCAGGCTAGAGCAATATCAACAGATCTGGGACCAGGCTAGAGCAATATAAACAGATCTGGGACTAGTACCGAACCTTATAAGATGGTTTACTCTTTGTGGCCAGGTGAACATAGCCTGGATCTAAATTGTTCCATTTCACTATTGTTTCTTTTCAATTTTACAATAGTGAAACTGGACAATTCAGTTTGAATCCAGGCTAGGATGAATTTCCTAAAGGCCCCTCCACATGGCAGAGAAACAGTGTTGACTAGTACCCTATAAATAGCAAGGTAGGGAATGTGCTTCACTCTACTCCATCATGCACAGACTACTAGCTCTATAAGACTTATGGGTACAACTTGTTTTGAAGTCAACATGTTGGAATGTACTGTAAGGAATAAGAACCGATCTGACTGAACAGTCTAGAATACTACCATTGTAGTAACCAAAGTTACAATCTGGGATTCATTTGTCTGGGATATACAGCTGAGGGATGAGTGGTACTGGTATATAACGAGAGCTACAATCTGGGATTGTATCCTTGAGAAATGGTCCATTAATTTTATTTATTTTTACCTTTATTTTACTAGGCAAGTCAGTTAAGAACAAATTCTTATTTTCAATGACGGCCTAGGAACAGTGGGTTAACTGCCTGTTCAGGGGCAGAACGACAGATTTGTACCTTGTCAGCTCGGGGATTCGAATTTGCTACCTTTCGTTTACTAGTGCAACGCTCTAACCACTAGGCTACCCTGCCGCCCCTAATCAGTTGTAAGAGACCCATAGCCCTGTAAACCCCAGTGTCTCTTTCTCAGACAGTGAATCTGTGTTATCTGATAATAGGAGTAAACCCAATTTAATCCAGAATGTTCCTTACATGTAATTATGTAATTGACGAACAAGTGAGATGTGTTTGGCTGTGAGATACAGTGCCTTCAGAAAGTATTCAGACCCTTTGATCTTTTCCCAAATTTTGTTGCCTGAATTTAAAATAGATCAAATTTTAGATTTTGTGTCACTTATCGATGCACAATACCCCATAATGTCACAGTGGAATTTAGTTTTAATACATTTTTACAAATGAATTCAAATTACAAGCTGAAATGTCTTGCATCAATAAGTATTATACCCCTTGTTATGACAAGCCTAAATAAGTTCAGTAGTACAAATGTGCTTAACAAGTCACATAATAAGTTGCATGGACTCTGTGTGTAATAAGTGTTTAACATGATTTTTGAATGACAACCTCATCTCTGTATCCCACACATTTTTTTTTACCTGTAAGGTCCCTCAGTCGAGCAGTGGATTTCAAACTCAGATTCAACCACAAAGACCAGGGAGGTTTTCCAATGCCTTGCAAAGAAGGGCACCAATTGTTAGATGGGTAAAAAATAAAAGCAGACGTGTAATATCCCTTTGAGCATGGTGAAGTTATTAATTACACTTTGGATGGTGTATCAATACAACCAGTCACTACAAAGATGCAGGTGTCCGTCCTAACTCAGTTGCAGGAGAGGAAGAAAACCACTTAAAGATTTCACTATGAGGACAATGGTGACTTTAAAACATTTACAGAGTTTAATGGCTGTGATGGGAGGAAACTGAGGATGGATTAACAACATTGTAGTCACACCACAATACTAACCTGCATGATAGAGAAAAGAAGGAAGCTCGTACAGAAGAAAAACATCTATCCTGTTTGCAATAATGCATTCAAGTAATACTGCAAAAAATCCTGGAAATACATTTTTTTTTTCAAGCATAGTGGTGGTTGCATCATGTTATGGGTATGCTTGTCATCGACAAGGACCAGGGAGTTTTTTTTTTAGGATAAAAATAAACGTAATAGAACTAAGCACAGTCAAAACACTAGAGGAAAACCTGGTTCAGTCTGCGTTCCAACAGACAGCAACACAATAACCGAAAACACAAGGCCAAATATACACTGGAGTTGCTTACCAAGACAACATTCAATGTTCCCGAGTGGCCTAGTTATGACTTAAATCAACTTGAACATCTTAGGATGAATTTCTTGGCTGTCTAGCAATGATCAACAACGAACTTGACTGAGCTTGAAGAATTTTTTGAAGAAGAATGGGAAAATATTGTACAATCCAGGTGTGCAAAACTCTGAGATTTACCCCAAAAGACTCACAGCTGTAATCACGGCCAAAGGTTATTCTAACATTTGTTGACTCACGGTTGAATACTTATCTAATCAAGATATATTAGTTTTATTTCCATAAAATGTGTGAATATCGTTGACCAAAAAAATAGAAATCCATTTTAATTTCACTTTGTAACACAACAGAAAGTTAAGGTGTGTGAATACTTTTTGAAGGCAGTTTGTATTTTTAGATTGACAGGTTGTGCGTTTATGAAAGGGTTGAAGAGTTTATGAATGTGCAATCCCAAATTAAGCATGTGATGGGTATAAAAATATAAGTGGCACATATATATTAACGGTCTTCGGAGGTTCAGAGGGGCCTTTATGTGATGGTGATGAAATTAGATAAGTGTCTCAGCATCGCTCTAACTAGGGCTCATTCAGTCTGTGTCGCTGAAGCGTTACAGTTTGCGCCATAGAAATGTAAAGGTCATTTCTGATTAAGTCAATATATGCAGTGTTTACCATGAATGCAGTTTCAACTAACAGAGGATTTATACTACACAAGCGACACTTGCCTAGCCACGCTACCATCGCACTCGTGTGCGTTCTAGTGGTACGTATCAACAGCCATTGTCAGCCAATCCAGTAGGAGTGGAAGCTATGGTGAGCTTTGATTGGTCACTCGCATTGCGATTTCGCAGAGGATTTGAATTATGTTTGTCTTTCCCAAACTTCAGCTCCCTCGCCCATGCTCGCATCACTCAGCGGTCCTCCCGCCCAATCCACTTCATTCCATTGAAAGTTAATGGCTTCCGGTTTTCCACTGCGCGATGCTACTTGCTAGTATAAATGGGTCGTAATGCGGGAAGGCTGAACTTCCGCAGATTGAATAGAGCCCGAAATTAAGTATAGTTTTTGAAAGCCAGCTTGTGCAGTGCTCTGTTACCCGACCAAAAGGCTAAAACACTTTACTGTGTTCACTATGATGGCTTAGGTCTATCTCAATCATGCTGCATTGATATTTGATTGGTTGATTTGTTAGAAATACACCTTATATTTTAATGTCACTCCTTCCTTTCACTGGCATGGCAAATACTGTACACATTCACCATCTGCTCTGCACCTGATTTAGTTATCTAATCATATTAGCAGAGAGGTAAACACTTTACATGTTGGGTTGTATTTTAACTGTGATGGTTTAGTTTTGTATTTCTATGTCGTTTCACCTATATCACACATTAGGATGCTGTATTAGATAAACTACTGTCTATATGTTTGATGTTTAAGCTCATGTTCAAGCTTTATATTTATCTGTTGATAAATCCGAAATTAAAACTGTGGTTTTCTCTTTTTCTTTAATCAAGAAATGTTCTCCCAGTTTGACATTGCTGCAGCGGATTGCTTTTTTGTGGTATTTGATAAGATCTGCAAGCAGTCTTTTCTCACACGGTCAAAATGAGAAGTGGGAAACGCCAGCTGATACATCAGCACATCAAGCAGAGGGGGCCGGAGACCTCAGAGCAGTTCACTCAGCTAGAGGGGGCCAGAGAAACCAGAGCAGTTCACTCAGCTAGAGGGGGCCGGAAACCCCAGAGCAGTTCACTCAGCTAGAGGGGGCCGGAGACACCAGAACAGTTCACTCAGCTAGAGGGGTCCGGAGGGACCAGAGCAGTTCACTCAGCTAGAGGGGGCCAGAACAGTTCACTCAGTTAGAGGGGGCCGGAGGGGCCAGAACAGTTCACTCAGTTAGAGGGGGCCGGAGGGACCAGAGCAGTTAACTCAGCTAGAGGGGGCCAGAACAGTTCACTCAGTTAGAGGGGGCCGGAGGGACCGGAGCAGTTCACTCAGCTAGAGGGGGCCGGAGGGACCATAACAGTTCACTCAGCTAGAGGGGGCCGGAGGGACCAGAACAGTTCACTCAGCTAGAGGGGGCCAGAGACCCCAGAGCAGTTCACTCAGCTAGAGGGGGCCGGAGGGACCAGAGCAGTTCACTCAGCTAGAGGGGGCCGGAGGGACCGGAGCAGTTCACTCAGCTAGAGGGGGCCGGAGGGACCATAACAGTTCACTCAGCTAGAGGCGGCCGGAGGGACCAGAACAGTTCACTCAGCTAGAGGGGGCCAGAGACCCCAGAGCAGTTCACTCAGCTAGAGGGGGCCGGAGGGACCAGAGCAGTTCACTCAGCTAGAGGGGGCCGGAGGGACCAGAACAGTTCACTCAGCTAGAGGGGGCCAGAGACCCCAGAACAGTTTACTCAGCTCAGAGGGGGCCGGAGGGACCAGAACAGTTCACTCAGCTGAGGGGGCCGGAGGGACCAGAACAGTTCACTCAGCTAGAGGGGGCCGGAGGGACCAGAACAGTTCACTCAGCTAGAGGGGGCCGGAGGGACCAGAACAGTTCACTCAGCTAGAGGGGGCCGGAGGGACCAGAACAGTTCACTCAGCTAGAGGGGGCCGGAGGGACCAGAACAGTTCACTCAGCTAGAGGGGGCCGGAGGGACCAGAACAGTTCACTCAGCTAGAGGGGGCCGGAGGGACCAGAACAGTTCACTCAGCTAGAGGGGGCCAGAGACCCCAGAACAGTTTACTCAGCTAGAGGGGGCCGGAGGGACCAGAACAGTTCACTCAGCTAGAGGGGGCCGGAGGGACCAGAACAGTTCACTCAGCTAGAGGGGGCCGGAGGGACCGGAGCAGTTCACTCAGCTAGAGGGGGCCGGAGGGACCAGAGCAGTTCACTCAGCTAGAGGGGGCCGGAGGGACCAGAACAGTTCACTCAGCTAGAGGGGGCCGGAGGGACCAGAACAGTTCACTCAGCTAGAGGGGGCCGGAGGGACCAGAACAGTTCACTCAGCTAGAGGGGGCCGGAGGGACCAGAGCAGTTCACTCAGCTAGAGGGGGCCGGAGGGACCAGAACAGTTCACTCAGCTAGAGGGGGCCGGAGGGACCAGAGCAGTTCACTCAGCTAGAGGGGGCCGGAGGGACCAGAACAGTTCACTCAGCTAGAGGGGGCCAGAGACCCCAGAACAGTTTACTCAGCTAGAGGGGGCCGGAGGGACCAGAACAGTTCACTCAGCTAGAGGGGGCCGGAGGGACCAGAACAGTTCACTCAGCTAGAGGGGGCCGGAGGGACCGAGCAGTTCACCTTCAGTCTAGATGTGGATGCATACTCTGGCTTTTCAGATCACTCCTCTGTGGTGATCCAGCACTTTAAAGCGTTAAGAGAAAAGCTGGAAGGACTGCAACATCCAGTTGAATCTGAACATGAGCCCTCAGAAAAATAAATTTGAGAACCTGTGATGGCACACAGACTTCAAAGATAATTTGCCCTGTCTCAGAGACAGCATCTGGGAGTCAGCGCACCCCTGCTGTTGGGAGGTGTTCTGACTGAAGGGCTTAGCCCCTACTAGAGAGAGGAGGTGGGGGGATAAGATGGAGGAATAAACAGAGAATGAGATGTTTTGATGAATCAACATCTGCTAACAGTTTGAAAGAACTGAATAGAAAACTGGAAAGCGAACACAGAATACAACAGAGTATAATATGGTGATTGCTAGGAGCATTTAGACTGAAAACCCACATACTGTGCATTGTTAAATCCCTGTTGGCTGTTATAAAATAAATGTATCCATGTATCATTTTAATACCAACCTCTGTGGCCCATGGCCTGAGCCTGCTTCCTGAAGAAGGTTCCCATGGATTGGTTCCTTCGGCTTGTAACGGCGTGTTCATGTTCAGTAGCATCTGCATCGGGTCTGGGAACTGAGGGAACGGTTTCATATTTTCATGTTGGGGTTCATATTGGATCGGTGACTCAGGAAGGTTGGTGGTGGACCTGGAGGCAGGAATAAACAGAATATAAGAGGTCTTAATTAATCAACCTCTACAGATGCATTGAGAGAACCTAATATGAAGAGAAGAAAGCTAGTAGCTAGTACTTACCTGGAGGTGGTGGCATGGGGAACAAGCTAGTACATACCTGGAGGTGGAGGCATGGGGAACAAGCTAGTACTTACCTGGAGGTGGTGGCATGGGGAACAAGCTAGTACTTACCTGGAGGTGGAGGAATGGGGAACAAGGTAGTAGATACCTGGAGGTGGTGGCATGGGGAACAAGCTAGTACTTACCTGGAGGTGGAGGAATGGGGAACAAGGTAGTAGATACCTGGAGGTGGAGGCATGGGGAACAAGGTAGTAGATACCTGGAGGTGGTGGCATGGGGAACAAGCTAGTACTTACCTGGAGGTGGAGGAATGGGGAACAAGGTAGTAGATACCTGGAGGTGGTGGCATGGGGAACAAGCTAGTACTTACCTGGAGGTGGTGGCATTGGGAACAAGCTAGTACTTACCTGGAGGTGGTGGCATGGGGAACAAGTTAGTACTTACCTGGAGGTGGAGGCATGGGGAACAAGCTAGTAGATACCTGGAGATGGTGGCATGGGGAACAAGCTAGTACTTACCTGGAGGTGGTGACATGGGGAACAAGCTAGTTGATACCTGGAGGTGGAGGCATGGGGAACAAGCTCGTTGATACCTGGAGGTGGTGGCATGGGGAACAAGGTAGTAGATACCTGGAGGTGGTGGCATGGGAACAAGCTAGTTGATACCTGGAGGTGGTGGCATGGGGAACAAGGTAGTAGATACCTGGAGGTGGTGGCATGGGAACAAGCTAGTTGATACCTGGAGGTGGTGGCATTGGGCACAAGCTAGTTGATAACTGGAGGTGGAGGCATTGGGAACAAGCTAGTACTTACCTGGAGGTGGAATAATGGGGAACAAGGTAGTAGATACCTGGAGGTGGTGGCATGGGGAACAAGCTAGTTGATACCTGGAGGTGGAGGCATGGGGAACAAGCTAGTAGATACCTGGAGATGGTGGCATGGGGAACAAGCTAGTACTTACCTGGAGGTGGTGACATGGGGAACAAGCTAGTACTTACCTGGAGGTGGTGGCATGGGGAACAAGCTAGTAGATACCTGGAGGTGGAGGCATGGGGAACAAGCTAGTACTTACCTGGAGGTGGTGGCATGGGGAACAAGCTAGTACTTACCTGGAGGTGGAGGCATGGGGAACAAGCTAGTACTTACCTGGAGGTGGTGGCATGGGGAACAAGCTAGTACTTACCTGGAGGTGGTGGCATGGGGAACAAGCTAGTACTTACCTGGAGGTGGAGGCATGGGGAACAAGCTAGTACTTACCTGGAGGTGGTGGCATGGGGAACAAGCTAGTACTTACCTGGAGGTGGTGGCATGGGGAACAAGCTAGTACTTACCTGGAGATGTTGGCATGGGGAACAAGCTAGTACTTACCTGGAGGTGGAGGCATGAGGAACAAGCTAGTTGATACCTGGAGATGGTGACATGGGGAACAAGCTAGTACTTACCTGGAGATGTTGGCATGGGGAACAAGCTAGTACTTACCAGGAGGTGGTGGCATGGGGAACAAGCTAGTACTTACCTGGAGGTGGTGACATGGGGAACAAGCTCGTACTTACCTGGAGGTGGTGGCATGGGGAACAAGGTAGTAGATACCTGGAGGTGGTGGCATGGGGAACAAGCTAGTTGATACCTGGAGGTTGAGGCATGGGGAACAAGGTAGTAGATACCTGGAGGTGATGGCATGGGAACAAGGTAGTTGATACCTGGAGGTGGTGGCATGGAGAACAAGCTAGTACTTACCTGGAGGTGGTGACATGGAGAACAAGCTAGTACTTACCTGGAGGTGGTGACATGGGGAACAAGCTAGTAGATACCTGGAGGTGGTGGCATGGGGAACAAGCTAGTTGATACCTGGAGGTGGAGGCATGGGGAACAAGCTAGTAGATACCTGGAGATGGTGGCATGGGGAACAAGCTAGTACTTACCTGGAGGTGGAGGCATGGGGAACAAGCTAGTACTTACCTGGAGGTGGTGACATGGGGAACAAGCTAGTACTTACCTGGAGGTGGTGGCATGGGGAACAAGGTAGTAGATACCTGGAGGTGGTGGCATGGGGAACAAGCTAGTTGATACCTGGAGTTGGTGGCATTGGGAACAAGCTAGTTGATACCTGGAGGTGGTGGCATGGGGAACAAGCTAGTTGATACCTGGAGGTGGTGGCATTGGGAACAAGCTAGTTGATACCTGGAGGTGGAGGCATGGGGAACAAGGTAGTAGATACCTGGAGGTGGTGGCATGGGAACAAGCTAGTTGATACCTGGAGGTGGTGGCATTGGGCACAAGCTAGTTTATAACTGGGGGGGGTGGCATGGGAACAAGGTAGTAGATACCTGGAGGTGGCGGCATTGGGAGCAAGCTAGTTGAGACCTGGAGGTGGAGGCATTGGGAACAAGCTAGTACTTACCTGGAGGTGGTGGCATGGGGAACAAGGTAGTAGATACCTGGAGGTCTTGGCATGGGGAACAAGGTAGTAGATACCTGGAGGTGGTGGCATTGGGAACAAGCTAGTTGATACCTGGAGGTAGTGGCATTGGGAACAAGCTAGTTGATACCTGGAGGTGGTGGCATGGGAACCCATGGGGTGGTTGGTGTTACTGTCCAGGGGGGCTCTGCTGTTCCTGCATTGGTGGCTCAGTGTAGAATGGATAGGGAGGAGAGAGACCCCCCATGGAGCCAGTGGGAGACCCCGTAAGGAGAACAGGGGGTGTGCCGTTGGGTCCACTCTGCTGCATGTTGTCATTGGGACCCCTCCACTGAACTCCTCACCTTGAAACTGTCCCCTGGACTGAGAATTGAAGTTGGACCCACTGCAATGCCAAGAATATGCATTATTAATTCCGGTGATTTAAAAAATATATATATTTAAATGGGATCATGTAGAATGTAGCCAAAAATACAGTATACAGTGAGAGAGAAAAAGTATTTGATCCCATGCTGATTTTGTACGTTTGCCCACTGACAAAAAAATGATCTCCCTCGGCCTGGGGCTCCATGCAAGAACTCACCTCGTGGAGTTGCAATGATCATGATAACGTTGAGGAATCAGCCCAGAACTACACGGGAGGATCTTGTCAATGATCTCAAGGCAGCTGGGACCATCCTCCAAACATGACGAGATGAGTTTTTACCAAAAAGTTATGTTTTGATTTCATCTGACCATGTGACATTCTCCCAATCTTCTTCTGGGTCATCCAAACGCTCTCTAGCAAACTTCAGACCGGCCTGGACATGTACTGGCTTAAGCAGGGGGACACGTCTGGCACTGCAGGATTTGAGTCCCTGGCGGCGTAGTGTGTTACTGATGGTAGGCTTTGTTACTTTGGTCCCAGCTCTCTGCAGGTCATTCACTCGGTGCCCCCGTGTGGTTCTGGGATTTTTGCTCACTGTTCTTGTGATAATTTTGACCCCACGGGGTGAGATCTTGCGTGGAGCCCCAGATCGAGGGAGATTATCAGTGATCTTGTATGTCTTTAATTTCCTAATAATTGCTCCCACAGTTGATTTCTTCAAAGCAAGCTGCTTACCTATTGCAGATTCAGTCTTCCCAGCCTGGTGCAGGTCAACAATTTTGTTCCTGGTGTCCTTTGACAGCTCTTTGGGTCTTGACAATAGTGGAGTTTGGAGTGTGACTGTTTGAGGTTGTGGACAGGTGTCTTTTATATTGATAACAAGTTCAAACAGGTGCCATTAATACAGGTAACAAGTGGAGGACAGAGGAGCCTCTTAAAGAAGAAGTTACTTTTTTTATTTTTTTATTATTTTTTTTTATTTCACCTTTTATTTAACCAGGTAGGCAAGTTGAGAACAAGTTCTCATTTACAATTGCGACCTGGCCAAGATAACACAAAGCAGTTCGACAGATACAATGACACAGAGTTACACATGGAGTAAAACAAACATACAGTCAATAATACAGTATAAACAAGTCTATATACAATGTGAGCAAATGAGGTGAGAAGGGAGGTAAAGGCAAAAAAGGCCATGGTGGCAAAGTAAATACAATATAGCAAGTAACACACTGGAATGGTAGTTTTGCAATGGAAGAATGTGCAAAGTAGAAATAAAAATAATGGGGTGCAAAGGAGCAAAATAAATAAATTAATTAAATACAGTTGGGAAAGAGTTAGTTGTTTGGGCTAAATTATAGGTGGGCTATGTACAGGTGCAGTAATCTGTAAGATGCTCTGACAATTGGTGCTTAAAACTAGTGAGGGAGATAAGTGTTTCCAGTTTCAGAGATTTTTGTAGTTCGTTCCAGTCATTGGCAGCAGAGAACTGGAAGGAGAGGCGGCCAAAGAAAGAATTGGTTTTGGGGGTGACTAGAGAGATATACCTGCTGGAGCGTGTGCTACAGGTGGGAGATGCAATGGTGACCAGCGAGCTGAGATAAGGGGGGACTTTACCTAGCAGGGTCTTGTAGATGACATGGAGCCAGTGGGTTTGGCGACGAGTATGAAGCGAGGGCCAGCCAACGAGAGCGTACAGGTCACAATGGTGGGTAGTATATGGGGCCTTGGTGACAAAACGGATTGCACTGTGATAGACTGCATCCAATTTGTTGAGTAGGGTATTGGAGGCTATTTTGTAAATGACATCGCCAAAGTCGAGGATTGGTAGGATGGTCAGTTTTACAAGGGTATGTTTGGCAGCATGAGTGAAGGATGCTTTGTTGCGAAATAGGAAGCCAATTCTAGATTTAACTTTGGATTGGAGATGTTTGATATGGGTCTGGAAGGAGAGTTTACAGTCTAACCAGACACCTAAGTATTTGTAGTTGTCCACGTATTCTAAGTCAGAGCCGTCCAGAGTAGTGATGTTGGACAGGCGGGTAGGTGCAGGTAGCGATCGGTTGAAGAGCATGCATTTAGTTTTACTTGTATTTAAGAGCAATTGGAGGCCACGGAGGTCAGGTCTGTGAGAGACAGAAATCTTATTTTCCACCATCATTTTCAAATAAATTCATAAAAAATCCAACAATGTGATTTTCTGGATTTTTTTTCTCATTTTGTCTGTCATAGTTGAAGTGTACCTTTGATGAAAATTACAGGCGTCTCATCTTTTTAAGTGGGAGAACTTGCACAATTGGTGGCTGACTAAATACTTTTTTGCCCCACTGTACATGCCCGTCTGAAGTTTGCCAATGAACATCTGAATGATTCAGAGGACAACTGGGTGAAAGTGTTGTGGTCAGATGAGACCAAAATGGAGCTCTTTGGCATCAACTCAACTCGCCGTGTTTGGAGGAGGAGGAATGCTGCCTATGACCCCAAGAACACCATCCCACCGTGGATGGGTATTCCAGCATGACAATGATCCAAAACACACAGCCAAGGCAACAAAGGAGTGGCTCAAGAAGAAGCGCATTAAGGTCCTGGAGTAGCCTAGCCAGTCTCCAGACCATAATCCCATAGAAAATCTGTGGAAGGAGCTGAAGGTTCGAGTTGCCAAACGTCAGCCTCGAAACCTTAATGACTTGGAGAAGATCTGCAAAGAGGAGTGGGACAAAATCCCTCCTGAGATGTGTGCAAACCTGGTGGCCAACTACAAGAAACATCTGACCTCTGTGATTGCCAACAAGGGTTTTGCCACCAAGTACTAAGTCATGTTTTGCAGAGGGGCCAAATACTTATTTCCCTCATTAAAATGCAAATCAATTTATAACATTTTTGACATGCGTTTTTCTGGATTTTTTTGTTGTTATTCTGTCTTTCACTGTTCAAATAAACCACCATTACAATTATAGACGGATCATTTCTTTGTTAGTGGGCAAACGTACAAAATCAGCAGGGGATCAAATACTTTTTTCCCTCACTGTATATATAATATATATATGATATACAATATAACGTTCTATATTATATAGAATCATAAATCGTTATGTTATTTATAGCTAACAGAAACCTTTCCATTATATTGAAGAATACATGAGCCCGTCAGGTAAAAGTAGTTACCTTTGAGCCATCTTGAGAGCCAAGTCCACCGTAGGCATAACCACAATCTCAAACAGAGAGAGATCTTCTTACCCCCAGAATTCCCCCCACTGCTTCACCCCTCCTGTGGGCTGGAGGGTCCAGGGCAAGGACCAGGGTTAGGACCTCCAGACCCAGGACCACCAGGGCCCGGTGTGGGCAGCGGCCCCACCCCAGGAGGGGGTTTAGGCAGGGGGGCGATCCCCTGTTTCCTCAAGTCCTCTAATGCCATCTCATCTTCATAGGCAATCTCTTCCTCCGTGTTAATGATCTGAAGACGATTCATAGGACACACAGGGCCGGTTTCACAGACAAGGCTTAAGCCTAGTCCCAGACTAAAATTCCTGTTTGAACTGTCTTAAGTCTGCAAATCGCTTTGAGTGATCTTAAAATAGTCGTAGACTTAGCCTGTTCTAAACAAAGCCGATTGCAAGAGGGAGGATCAGACTAAATTGTAGCTGAAATGAATCCTTCAAAGAGGCAGGTTTAATTTCTGCTTAATGCTGTTTGTGAGGGAGCATGGACTATTTGGAATATCTAAATGAAGACTAGAGGCCAGCCAGACGAGTACTTGTGGTTAGGAGTAATCCATTCAATTACCTTGATGAAATAGCTTTGAGACCGCTTTCGTAAGTACAAGTACAAAGAAAATGCATTGGAGATAATGTCTTTGCTTGAGCCCAGACTTTCCTCTCTGTCTCTAAGAGGAAGGCATTTACCCAATGCTCTCCAAGTTCTGATCACTTTGAGGTTTTTGGCATTTGGAATCTTTCATCGTGAAACTGGTGATTTGTGTGGTGCCAGTGAAGCAACTGTGTGTAGAATAGTTAAAAGTCTGCAGGGCCATGTGTGAACTGAGGAGTCTTTACATCAATTTTCCTGGTGCTGCTGGCCAAGCCAACTATAGAGTGTAATTCTATGAATATGGTCACTTCCCAGGAGTGATTGGCTGTATAGATGGATGTCATGTTCCCATCAAGTGTCCATCAACTCCTGATGCTGAGGAGTACAGGAACCGTAAGAACTGGTTTTCCATCAATGTTCAGGGTGGATGCACTCCTAATTTAGAGTTTTTAAACATTGTTGCCCTTTGGAAAGGTGCAACTCATGATTCAAGGATTTTTCTCAACTCTTCATTGTGTGCTCAGTTTCAGAGAAGACAACCTAGTGGACTACAACTTGGTGACAGTGGATATGTTCAGAGTAACTTTTTATTCACTCCATACATAAATCCCACGACAGCTGAGCAGCAAAGATACAACAGAGCTCATATACAATGAGAGGGATGGTCGAGCGTATGTTTGGAGTAAGGACAAATCGATTCCAGTGTTCATGCAATACACTTTGTTTCAAGCCAAGAAGATGCTGCATGGTGATCATTGCTACAGCTGTGCTGCACAACTACCTGAAGCACCATTGCTGTCCTCCAATGGAAGATCAGGATCAAGCAGATGTGCCCATAGCTGAGGCAGGCAATGACCAACAAGGACTTGCACACAGAGATGCTTTCACATTGCAGCACTTCAACTAGATAAGATACATTTAAATATGAAATGTATATATTATGGTTAATGTTTGTTCTGTACAAAATTAAAATAGTGTGCATCAACATTTAATGAGTGACTAAACCAAGGCTGGTTTAAAATGTTCTTTGTGATTAAAATTCTCACTCATGAATATCCAAATGACAAATCATTATTTTTTTACATGTATTGTTCACCATGGCTGGTAATCACAATTGTCTCATTACTGTATATTTTTGGGATCATACCTCTCTTCCAACTTTCATATCCAATTCAGCCTGTAGAATTCTCATTTCATGTTCTTCCTTCAGATATTTTATTTTATGCTCATGAAATTCTCTGGCTAATTTTTCATGCATGGTCATCTTTTTTGTTCTCTGCTGAAAGGTGGTGGCAGGATCTTCTCTGTCACATGAAGTGACGCTGGAGACACGAAGCAGGTACGGGGAGTAAAACATTTTATAAAGACGGACATAGAACGAGACAGGAACAGCGTCAGCAAACTAATAATACAGACAAAAACAATACAATGCTGCAGCGGGGAACAGACAAATATAGGGGAGGAAATTAACAGGTGATAAGTCCAAAAACGCTGATGCGCGTGATGATGGAAGGCAGGTGCGCGTGATGATGGAAGGCAGGTGCGCGTGATGAGGGAAGGCAGGTGTGCGTGATGGAAGGATGAGGGAAGGCAGGTGTGCGTGATGAGGGATGGCAGGTGTGCAGGTGTGCATGATTGGCGTGATGAGGGAAGGCAGGTGTGCGTGATGGATGGCAGGAGTGCGTTATGCAGGACAACCTGGCGCCCTCAAGCGCCAGGAGGAAGGAATCAAATCAAATGGATTTATATAGCCCTTCTTACATCAGCTGATATCTCAAAGTGCTGTACAGAAACCCAGCCTAAAACCCCAAACAGCAAGCAATGCAGGTGTAGAAGCACGGAAGAGCGGGAGCAGACGTGACAGTACCCCCCCCCACACCCCCCTCAATTCATCAGTCTTGTCTTTTTTTGGTGGTCCACCACCAGCAGTAAATCCCTCTCTTCTGATCTCTGCATTCTCTCTTTTAAAGCCAGTTTAAGGTTCTTCCACAGTGTCTATAAGGGCAGATATTATTCAATATAAGTGATGTCACATGAATATGAGAAATGTGAAATACTGATAAATGAAGATATCTCACCTGAAGTTGTTGTGCTCTTCTTGTGGTTACATTTTCATTTGCATTGAATTCACTGCAAATTGCAGGCCAACCACTCCTTTTCGTCTGCTCAGTAGCAGCAGTATGGTTTTTACTTTCAATAACTGGATTGTTTGACTAAATGTTTTTTAGTAGCATTTTTTCATACTCACTGTATTTTTTGAACAAATTATTTTTGCCTCTGCCATTGTTTTGTCTCAAGATTCACACCAGTAACTGTGTTTTCTATTCCATTCCGGGTTTTTATGAGCACCATTAGACCAACAGCATGTGCTCATACTTAACCTAATCAGGCTTATCCCAGGTGTTCTCATTTAGGCTTACTTAAATTACTCTAGGACTCCATAGTCTCCGACTAAGCCAAATTTAAGCCACGTTTATAAAAGCTACTTAAATGTCCTAATAAGGCCTACTCCTGGCTTAATCTCAGCCCCGTCTGTGAAACCAGCCCATAATGAACCAAACAATCTGATGCAAAATAAATACTTTGACTTTGTGGCTGTGGGTAGAGACCTAGTGACTTGTTAACTACTGTTTAGACTACTGACTACTGATGTTGCTGTTATGTCACAGTTTCTATCCAGGCACAACCACTACATGTACATGCAGAACGTTTACACTGAGATTATTTCAGTTTGTGAAGTTTCTGATCAACTTTTTCTTACCTTATCAAAGGATCGTAGGAGAATGTACAGTTGTCTCCCTGATAACACTTGAAAGAACTTCCAGGGATATTCACATACACCCACAAGTCAAGGACAAGGACACGTATGCAGGAGTACTTGTATTACAATTGTCTGTTTTTATGTGCTGAACCCAAAGACAAATTTCCACATTGTGTAGACAAAGTTTTTCTTATTCTAATATTATTACACATGCTACATTGCATATCTATGAAGGACATCACCCACTTATCTCACATTCTATAACACACATATTACACAGTGGTTTATAAAGACATTTGTTTCCATCTTTAACCTAGTCCATATATCTGATGGCCATCTACTGACCCCTTGAGTCATCATGACTAAAGACATGAGGGAAGTCAACAAATGAATCTCCTTTCATCATGATCAGATAAGTGTAAACCCTCAAGAGGCGGAGTAATGTATTCATTCCAGGGTTTGGGTCCATTTCAATCCAGTAATTTCAGGAAGTAAATTGGAAGTAAAATTCCAATCGATTGCTTATGTTTACTTCATGAATGAACTTAATGAAATGGAATTGACCTCAACCCAGGTTCATTCCACCCATAGACTAATCCAGAATATTTGCTGGTGATCCATGTTGAAGGATATTGTACATGTAGATGCAATTGTCCCCTTTACTGCAGTATCCTTGGAGGTATAATTTACACATACACAGCTCCTTCCTTCTTGTCTAGTGTAACCAGCTCGAGTTTGACTTACACGGGTCCTCCTGAGGAAACAGAAAAGACCGTTTGAGGGAGAGTATGAGATGTGAGAGATAGAATACAAGACTGTTTTTAAAAGCAAATCGAAATAACAGCATTAAAAGTGAATTGATTTCATCTGCACTGTCATGATACTAACACAATATAAGCAGTTCATAGATACTTGTGACAGGGCTTAATGAATTATGAGTGCATCATAGTGCATTTTACTTGTAGACCTTAGGTAGTGTAATCTACATTTCTGTTTTTTTTTACATTTCTGTTGTTACATTCATCGCAGAGGTGCTGACTTGACTTGTCTTACCTTAATGCATCGTCCCTCCAAGAAGTATTTACAGATGTATCTCCTGTTGTGCTCCAGTGTGTATTGGTTGATGAACTCATTGGTCATGATGGGATGCTTCTCCTGAAAACCCCCAGGACCCTTCCTCTGTCCCTCCTATTGGATAAGACAACCAAAGGGAATCTTGGGAATCTTTTCCCTGACGTTTCTTCTGAAAACCACCAGGAGGGCCCTTCATTTCTTTCCTATTGGAAAGGTCACCAAACAGACAAAATGGATTGGTCTGAACTCTAAACCGAGGTACATTCTAGCAATCTTTCTCAATTAATCCTTCCTAGATTCTTCTCATCTTCTCGCCTCATCACTTTCTCAAACTGCATTGGAGAAGATCCAAGGTTCCTCCCCTCTGACATTCTAGGAGGTGAGGAGAAAGGATGCAAGAAATCAAGGAAAGATTCATTGGAAAAAAGCTTCCGAAGCCATTTTAGGAAGCCATCTTTGTTCCTTACATGCTTCATCCCCTTCCTGGCCTGCTTGGCCCCTCCTCTCCCATGACCACGCCCCCAGTTTTTGTTGCCTATCATCTGCTGCATCTGCTTCTTGTTGAGCATGTTGCCCCGCCCCCTTCCTCCCACTCCTCATCATCTTGCCCCCCCCACCACTGGCCACAATAACCATTAAAAGTCAGAACAATAGGGTCTAATACATAGATCTTTGTAAAACATTTATGTAAGCTGCAATAAAATAAAAAACACATTTGTCAGAGGTGATATGAAAATCCAAAATGGACACACACTTTACACTACTATAGCCACTAGACTGTTAACCTCGACAAACTTGAATACCATTCGACAAGACCCTTCAACACGAAATCCATACAGTCCATACATACACTGTTGTTGTTTCTACATGACCTTCATGCCACCTCTCTTCATCTGGTCCTTTGAACTGTGTACACTGCTCAGGCCTTGGCTGGGAGAAGTAGAGTCTTTCACCTGCCACATCTCCTCCTCGTCATAATAGTTATACTTGTCTTCGCTGTAGTCGCTGTACTTGTCATAGTCACCGCTACCGCTCCTGTGTTGGCCTGCTGACCTCTCTGACCTCTGTGGGTTGCTATGGCCACCGGTTGAAGGATCACGCCCATGCTGGGTCAGTCAGAAGAGACAGTAATGTTATTATTGAAAAGGTTTTGCTTATGGTTTGTGTACATTCTGCTAAAACTAACCATGCATACCCCTGGACTTATTCCACATTTTGTTGTGCTACAGCCTGAATTCAAAATGTATTAAATAGATCCATTTTTCTCACCCATCTACACACAATACCCATAAATATTTACGTTCCAACAGGACAATGACCCCAAGCATACAGCCAAAGCAACGCTGGAATGACTTAAGAACAAGAATGTAAAAGTCTGTGAGTGGACTTGAATCCCATTGAGAATATGTGGAAAGACTTGAAGATTGCTGTTCACCACCGCTCCCCATCTAACTTAATCACATCTTGATCACATCTTTACTAACGCTGCAGATATTTGCTTTAAAGCAATATCCAAATCCATAGGATGTAGTGATCACAATATAATAGCCATATCTAAATAAAAGAACAAAGTTCCAAAGGCTGGGCTTAATATAGTGTATAAGAGGTCATACAAAAAGTTTTGTAGTGATTCATATGTTGGTGATGTAAAGAATATTTGCATTTATGAAACTACATATTTCAGTTACTAATAAGCATACACCCATTAAGTGACTGTAAAAACTGTTGATGAGGAATTGAAAAATGGTATGGTTGAGAGGGATGGGGCAAAAGGTAGGCAATTAAGTCCAACTGATTGGCAAACGTACTGCAAATTAAGAAATCATGTGACTAAACTTAATCAAAATAAACTATACTTTGTAGACAATAGTTTAGAAACACAGCTCGGACACCGATGCATACCCCACAAGACATGCCACAAAGAGGTCTCTTCACAGTCCCCAAGTCCAGAACAGACTATGGGAGCCACACAGTACTACATAGAGCCATGACTACATGGAACTCTATTCCACATCAAGTAACTGATGCAAGCAGTGAAATTAGATTTAAAAACAAATTTAAAAAACACCTTATGGAACAGCGGGGACTGTGAAGCAGCACAAACATTGGCACAGACACACACACAAACACAATAACATACACACTCTACATACACAAAGATGTAGTACTGTAGATATGTGGTAGTGGTGGAGTTGGGGCATGAGGGCACACAGCATGTTGTGAAATCTGTCAATGTATTGTTATGTTTTAAAAATTGTATAAACTGCATTCATTTTGATGGACCCCAGGAAGAGTAGCTGCTGCTTTTGAATTTATGTTGAATTAAGTAACACCAAAAAATGTGGAATAAGCCAAGGGGTATGAATACTTTCTGAAGGTACTGCACATGCCTATAAATACTTGTAATATAATAGATGTAAATGATTATGAACTTTTAATCTCTGCCTGGCCGGTCTCTACCTGGCCGGTTCCCCTCTCTCCCCTGGGATTCTCTGCCTCTAACCCTATTACAGGTTCTGAGTCACTGGCTTACTGGTGCTCTTTCATGCCGTCCCTAGGAGGGGTGCGTCACTTGAGGGGTTTGAGTCACTGATGTGATCTTCCTGTCTGTGTGGGCTGTACTCTGCCTTCTCTCAGGATGGTAAGTTGGTGGTTGAAGATATCGCATGGTCCTTCTGTGGCTCAGTTGGTAGAGCATGGCGCTTGTAACGCCAGGGTAGTGGGTTCGATTCCCGGGACCACCCATACGTAGAATGTATGCACACATGACTGTAAGTCGCTTTGGATAAAAGCGTCAGCTAAATGGCATATATTATTATTATTATTATTATTATATCCCTCTAGTGGTGTGGGGGCTGTGCTTTGGCAAAGTGGATGGGGTTATATCCTTCCTGTTTGGCCCTGTCCGGGGGTATCATCAGATGGGGCCACAGTGTTCCCTGACCCCTCCTGTCTCAGCCTCCAGTATTTATGCTGCAGTAGTTTATGTGTCGGGGTTAGTTTGTTATATCTGGAGTAATTCTCCTGTCTTATCTGGTGTCCTGTGTGAATTTAAGTTTGCTCTCTCTAATTCTCTCTTTCTCTCTTTCTTTCTCTCTCTCGGAGGACCTGAGCCCTAGGACCATGCCTCAGGACTACCTGGCATGATGACTCCTTGCTGTCCACCTGGCCGTGCTACTGCACCAGTTTCAACTGTTCTGCCTGCGGCTGTGGAACCCTGACATGTTCACCGGACGCGCTACCTGTCCCAGACCTGCTGTTTTCAACTCTCTAGAGACAGCAGGAGTGGTAGAGATACTCTTAATGATCGGCTATAAAAAGCCAACTGACATTTACTCCTGAGGTGCTGACTTGCTGCATCCTCGACAACTACTGTGATTATTATTATTTGACCATGCTGGACATTTATGAACATTTGAACCTCTTGGCCATGTTCTGTTATAATCTCCACCCGGCACAGCCAGAAGAGGACTGGCCACCCCTCATAGCCTGGTTCCTCTCTAGGTTTCTTCCTAGGTTTTGGCCTTTCTAGGGAGTTTTTCCTAGCCACCGTGCTTCTACACCTGCATTGCTTGCTGTTTGGGGTTTTAGGCTGGGTTTCTGTACAGCACTTTGAGATATCAGCTGATGTACGAAGGGCTATATAAATACATTTGAATTCATTTTGATTTGATTTGAATGCACATACATTTTTTTGTATTATAAATGTTCTAAATGCTTATGAATTGTAATGTGTATAAATGTTAGAAAATAATATATACCTGAGAAATATTTACCTGAGCTGACTGGCCATTGTAGTCACCACGGTGTGGCCTATTTTGGTTTTTCTTGTTCTTGGGCCTGTCTCTCTCTGGTCTCTTCGGTCTCTCCAGGGAGGAGTCATAGCTGTCAGAACTGGAGCTACTGGAAGGGGAGTGGTGCTGGTGTAACAGTATATTTTAAACCGTTTGGACCTTCTGCGCACAACGACAACAGTTCTTGTTCTTGCAGAGCAAGGGGAACTGTACTTCAAGGTCTCAGAGCAAGTGACGTCGATTGAAACGCTATTTAGCGCACACCGCTAACTAAGCTAGCCGTTTCACATCCGTTACACTCACCCCTTTTGACCTTCCTCCTTTTCCGCAGCAACCAGTAATCCGGGTCACGGCACCAATGTAACAGTATAATTTTGTCCCCTCGCCCATAGAACCAGGGACCTTCTGGACAACAGTCACCCTCGAAGCATCGTTACCCATCGCTCCACAAAAGCCACGGCCCTTGCAGAGCAAGGGGAACTAGTACTGGTCTCAGAGCAAGTGACGTAACCGATTGAAACGCTATTTAGCGCACACCGCTAACTAAGCTAGCCGTTTCACATCCGTTACACTGGGAAAGAGAGATGATATTTAATATGGTATTCTGGCTTGGGACTGCACGATTCACACACATTTTGAGTCTCCCATTAGTAAACAACAATTGGAGTTGTAAGTGCATAATCTCAACTGAAACAGGTGCATATCTCAACTGAAACAGGTGCATATCTCAACTGAAACAGGTGCATATCACAACTGAAACAGGTGCATATCTCAACTGAAACAGGTGCATATCTCAACTGAAACAGGTATGTAGAGAATAACCAAGGAAGAAGAAAATATAACGTCTAAGATAAATCGAAATGTAAACTTAAAGGTCAATTGAGAGAGGTGAGAGGGGCTGGTGGGAGAAGGCGGTGCGTCAATGTAGGTATATTCGCGCACTAGAATGGTTGTTCTAGGTACCACCAGCGGGTGTCGCTTCAACCAAACTCAAAAGTGAACTTGACCATAAACAGATTCGAGTAGTTTCACGCAGCTTCTAGACTAAATATTATACTGTTCAACCAAACCAATTTGCTAGGTTTCTGGGGTATAACAAAACAATAATTTACCTGAATGTATTATTAGGCTATGAATGCGTTATTGCGCAGTAATATGTTTGTTTGGCGTATACCTGCTCCACTCCCTTGATGTTTTCCTAGGAATTAATGTAACGGGACAAAGGCATTACAGCATATATTAATAATGGGGAGTTGATTTGGCCCAATGAAAATAATTCTATCCTAAGGCTAAATGGCAAAGCACCCCCTTTACGGCAAATAAAGTTTACAAACTCACTAATCAACTTCTGCAATGACTTGCTGTAAATTGATCGCTGTCACTGTATAATAATAGCTCCCCAGTCATAAGAACTCCCATAGCAATAGTTTTGATCCACCCCATGAACTCAAAGATAGTTGCCTGCTCTATTCTCCCGTCTGAGTCTCGAGGATCGCGTCACAGCCTATGAGAAACACAGAACATTGGAGAGAGAGAGAGTGACGCAAATGTGTTGTCGAGCGGTGGGAGGGATTATTCTTACATTATCCATTTAATCTCTTTTCAAAGTCTAGGAGTCGTCAATTAGGGTTAGGTAGTAGATTTAGGTTCACTATCATCATAGCCCATCTAAAAGCGCACGGCACCGCCTCCCAACGGTCGCTCTGCACCACAACGCGCTTCTGATGAGCAGGGTCTTCCATTCCAGCCTGAGTCCACCAACTGCCAGTTCAGTTGAGCAAACTTTGCAGAGGAGTGGAAATCGGAGTGGATTTCGTTGGTTTTCTATTATTTAAACACCTGACTAAATTCCACTATTTGGAGAAAAACTCGGACATCATCCAACATCAATTCAGTTGGATTTAAAGTTATGGCACTATCAGTGCTGCGCAGCAGTTTGCTTTTGCTATGTGTGACAACTATCCATACTTGCCATGGTGGCGGACAGGTTAGTAGCCTACTTAGCACATTATCATCTGTGGACAAGTGCATGGGAACATTAGGCTACATGCTTATAACATGTTTAGGGATTAATAATGTTGAAGAATATTTTGGTGGAAAAGTGTTGCACAAATTATACTGAACTAAATTAAAACGCAAAATGCAACAATTTCAAAGAGTTTACTGAGTTACAGTTTATAAAATGAAATCAGTCAATTTAAATAAATACATTAAGCCCTAATCTATGGATTTCACATGACTGGGCAGGGGTGCAGCCATGGGTGTGCTTGAGGAGGCATAGGCCCACCCCTTGGGAGCCAGGTCCAGACAATCAGAATACATTTTTCCCCACAAAAAATAAAAACACATTTTATTTGTCACATGCTCTGAATACAACAAGTGTAGACCTTACAGTGAAATGCTTACGTACAAGCCCTTAACCAACGATGCAGTTCAAGAAATAGAGTTAAGGAACTATTTACGTAATAAACTAAAGTAAAAAAAAATCAAATATAAAGTAACACAATAAAATAACAATAACGAGGCTATATACAAGGGGTACTGGTGCCGAGTCAATGTGCGAAGGTACAGTGACTATGCATAGATAAAAAGGCTTTATTTCAGACAAATACTGCTCAGCACTGAACGATGCCTGACAGGCAGTCCTGTCTCCCAGGCGGTGCAACTCCCAAGACCACAGCCAATCACATGCAAGCAACAACGCAGCTAACTTGGTTAGTCTTGTGAGCGAACTAGCTAGCTAGTGAATTAGGCTCCCTGCAATGAGCCTTACCTATGAAACAGCCTACAAGGCAGCATCCTGACATTATCTCGAAAACACAACTTTTGATTATGTCGTGATCAAGAGAGAAAAATAATTTGTGGTTCTTAACACAACAAGGGTCTTTTTTATTTGTATTCATATGTGCTCTCTGGACTTCCATACTCATCACAACTCTTTATGTTAGGGTCAGAAAAGTAGGCTACATTAACACACATAGGCCTGTATAAATATGTGTTGCAAGTGTTTTGTTAACTGTAAACTTAGTTCTTCATGTACCACCTTCCGGAGACACCTGAAACCCCACCTCTTTAAGGAATACCTAGGATAGGATAAAGTAATCATTCTCACCCCCCTTAAAAGATTTAGATGCACTATTGTAAAGTGGCTGTTCCACTGGATGTCATAAGGTGAATGCACCAATTTGTAAGTCGCTCTGGATAAGAGCGTCTGCTAAATGACTTAAATGTAAATGTTAAATGTTCTGCCTCAGACAAAACAACCCATAACGTGGGATTGCTATCCATGTGTCACCGATTTGAAATGGCTAGCTAGTTAGCGGTGGTGCGCGCTTATAGTGTTTCAATCGGTGGCGTCACTCGCTCTGAGACCTTGAAGTAGTTGTTCCCCTTGCGCTGCAAGGGCCATGGCTTTTGTGACGTGAGGGGTAACGATGCTTCGAGGGTGGCTGTTGTCGATGGTTTGAGCCCAGGTAGGGGCGAGGAGAGGGACGGAAGCTAAACTGTTACACATGTTCTGTTTCCAGGTTCAGCCATGATTTGAGCATGTCGCCTACTATTATTATCAATGTCCTCATAAGAAATGAGGAAGGACTGGGCTTACAGGATGACACAAATGTCCCATTGAGTGTGGTAAATTACCCATTGAAAGTTTATAAGAGGGAAGCCATGAGCACTGGCTCTTGGATTCATTTTGGCATCTTTGGCCAGAAGTCTAAAACAATCCATTTGGATATGAGTCCACTGTTCACATTGTTGTGTGTGTGTGTTGTGTATGTGTGATGTGTGGGTATGTGTGAGTGTGCTGTGTGGTTATGTGTGGATTTGTGTGTGGATTGTAATAATAATAATAATAATATATGCCATTTAGCAGACGCTTTTATCCAAAGCGACTTACAGTCATGTGTGCATACATTCTACGTATGGGTGGTCCCGGGAATCGAACCCACTACCCTGGCGTTACAAGCGCCATGCTCTACCAACTGTGCTACAGAAGGACCACAGAACTGTGTGTGTGTGTGTGTGTGTGTGTGTGTGTGTGTGTGCGTGTGCGTGTGTGTGCGTGCGTGCGTGCGTGCGTGCGTGCGTGCGTGCGTGTGTGTGTGTGCGTGTGTGTGTGCGTGTGCGTGTGTGTGTGTGTGTGTGTGTGTTGTGTACGTGTGTGTGTGTTGTGTACGTGTGTGTTTAGCTACGTGGGGGTTGTGTGTGTGTGTTGCTAGGATGAATATGAGTCCACTACTGTGTCAGCTGTTGGCATTCCCCTTTAGCCAATGGGGGAAGAGATGTCAAAGAAAATAAGAGGAGGGAATTGAAGTATAGGACTCTTGGGCAGTCCACCTCTGAGAAATTGGATGCAGATTGGAGTTTTCTTTATTCCATCTTGTTCTAAGGGCAGCTCTGCCTCAAGGGCAGAAACGCATGTGATCAGTTAAGGTTAGGTAAGTGTAATTTCAAGTATGTAAGGTATGCCTTCACCTGACATTATGCTTTTCTACAGACTTGTTATTATTATTGAAAAGGATTAGCACACTGCCATTTCAATGTTCTCTGAGCCTTTGGAATGGGCTTATCTGTCAGTAAGTAGCCTGCTCTCAAATAGCTCACTGTTCATAGGCTCATTGCATCCAGGCTATGTGCTGAAACGGAATACAAAGCTGGTCCATTCAGTCATTGTTATCCAAGGAGTCTGTGGCTGTGTCCCAAATGGCACCCAATTACCTATATAGTGCATAACTTTGTATGGATTCTGGTCAAAAGTAGCTCACTATATAGGGATAGGGTGTAATTTGGGAAGCTACCTGTGTCTCTCTTGCCATACAAAATATACAGAGGGCCAAGGTTCTGGACAGAGGTCTGACTGATAGACATCTGCCAAACAGCTTTGGTCCAGCTGCTGTATGGTCTGCCACTGGAGAAGAAGAAAAAAGTGGAGAAGGGATGAGAGAGGAGAGAGAGAGAGAGGCATGGCATCTACTAACATGTTCCTTAAGGTGAGTACCAGGGCTGGAGGGCTAGCGGAGACAGCGGAGGCTAGAAGGGTTAACATGGGTTACTGACTATATGGGATGAATCCAGGGTGTGACTTCTGAATCTTAATAAAACATCTATAAGAATTCTGAATCTTAATAAAACATCTATATGACTTCTGAATCTTAATACAAAATATAATGACTTCTGAATCTTAATAAAAAATATCATGACTTCTGAATCTTAATAAACAATATAATGACTTCTGAATCTTAATAAAACTTAACATGACTTCTGAATCTTAATAAAACATAACATAACTTCTGAATCTTAATAAAACATAACATAACTTCTGAATCTTAATAAAAAATATAATGACTTCTGAATCTTAATAAAACACAACATGACTTCTGAATCTTAATAAAAAATATCATGACTTCTGCATCTTCCATAACCTGATAGTATAACACAGTATAACAATAAAACAGTAATTATTACGTTCATGTTTTTACATTAGTCTTGTTGGGAGTTCAGAACCTTGCAGCTGTGGATTTGTTTTTAACTCTGAATTCATAACCAGGTGGCCACATCATATAATAATAACAATACAATGATATTCCGAACATGTTACTGGCCTTGTTGGAAACGCAGACACCTGTGCAGCTGTGTAATTGGATTGTGATTTGTTTTGGTAACGGTTGATGAAAATGCTAGGGAACACTGGCGGAATGTCAACATTTGTAACTACAGCCACCACAGAACCCACCCACCACCAGACATTCTAAAGTTCAATTTGGTGTGTGTCCCAAATGGCAACCTATTCCCTATATAGTGCGCTACTTTAGACCAAGGCCCATAGTGCTGTGGTCAAAATTAGTGCTCTGGTCAAAATCCATTACATAGGGAATAGGGTGCCACTTGGGATGGAGACTTGGCGTTGATCGGGTGATGTCATTAAGTACCACAGCTGTCCTTTGCTTGTTAAATCATACCTGCCTCTACTCACATTTTATGATGATTACATGTACTGTGGATTTTATTGGAAGTTGTTATTTATTGACGTTTTCTCATTTTAATTATGTAGTAATACTGTCATATTGCAAATCATGGTTTATTTATATGCTTCCCATTAAATGGATATTAAACATGGCTGACTGTTATTTGACCAGTAATGTGTGACTTAGAAATACGTTGTGGCTTGGTAAACTGAAAGCCAACATTCCCTAGTTTCTCATGGTGAGTCCCTGATCCACCTCTACGCAGACGACACCATTCTGTATACTTCTGGCCCTTCTTTGGACACTGTGTTAACAACCCTCCAGGCAAGCTTCAATGCCATACAACTCTCCTTCTGTGGCCTCCAACTGCTCTTAAATACAAGTAAAACTAAATGCATGCTCTTCAACCGATCGCTACCTGCACCTACCCGCCTGTCCAACATCACTACTCTGGACGGCTCTGACTTAGAATACGTGGACAACTACAAATACTTAGGTGTCTGGTTAGACCCATATCAAACATCTCCAATCCAAAGTTAAATCTAGAATTGGCTTCCTATTTCGCAACAAAGCATCCTTCACTCATGCTGCCAAACATACCCTTGTAAAACTGACCATCCTACCAATCCTCGACTTTGGCGATGTCATTTACAAAATAGCCTCCAATCCCCTACTCAACAAATTGAATGCAGTCTATCACAGTGCAATCCGTTTTGTCACCAAAGCCCCATATACTACCCACCATTGCGACTTGTACGCTCTCGTTGGCTGGCCCTCGCTTCATACTCGTCGCCAAACCCACTGGCTCCATGTCATCTACAAGACCCTGCTAGGTAAAGTCCCCCCTTATCTCAGCTCGCTGGTCACCATAGCATCTCCCACCTGTAGCACACGCTCCAGCAGGTCACCCCCAAAACTCTCTAGTCACCCCCAAAACCAATTCTTTCTTTGGCCGCCTCTCTTTCCAGTTCTCTGCTGCCAATGACTGGAACGAACTACAAAAATCTCTGAAACTGGAAACACTTATCTCCCTCACTAGCTTTAAGCACCAACTGTCAGAGCATCTTACAGATTACTGCACCTGTACATAGCCCACCTATAATTTAGCCCAAACAACTAACTCTTTCCCAACTGTATTTAATTAATTTATTTATTTTGCTCCTTTGCACCCCATTATTTTTTATTTCTACTTTGCACATTCTTCCATTGCAAAACTACCATTCCAGTGTTTTACTTGCTATATTGTATTTACTTTGCCACCATGGCCTTTTTTGCCTTTACCTCCCTTCTCACCTAATTTGCTCACATTGTATATAGACTTGTTTATACTGTATTATTGACTGTATGTTTGTTTTACTCCATGTGTAACTCTGTGTCGTTGTATCTGTCGAACTGCTTTGCTTCATCTTGGCCAGGTCGCAATTGTAAATGAGAACTTGTTCTCAACTTGCCTACCTGGTTAAATAAGGGTGAAATAAAAAAAATATTTAAAAAATTCCTGGTTACCGGTATGTACTACTGGAAAGTGCTTCTTGATTTACATATACTCTTGAAGTTGGAAGTTTACATACACTTAGGTTGGAGTCATTGAAACTCATTTTTCAACCACTCCACAAATTTCTTGTTAACAAACTATAGTTTTTGCATGTCGTTTAGGACATCTACTTTGTATATGACACAAGTAATTTTTCCAACAATTGTTTACAGACAGATTATTTCAGTTATAATTCACTGTATCACAATTCTAGTGGGTCAGAATTTTACATACACTAAGTTGACTGTGCCTTTAAACAGTTTGGAATTTTCCAGAAATGGCTTTAGAAGCTTCTGATAGGCTAATTGACATAATTTGAGTCAATTGGAGATGTACCTGTGGATGTATTTCAAGGCCTTTCAAACTCAGAGACTCTTTGCTTGACATCATGGGAAAATCAAAAGAAATCAGCCAAGACCTCAGAAAAAAATTGTAGGCCTCCACAAGTCAAGTTCATCCTTGGGAGCAATTTCAAAATGCCTGAAGGTACCACGTTCACCTGTACAAACAATAGTACGCAGGTATAAACGCCAATGGACCACGCAGTCGTCATACCACTCAGGAAGGAGATGTGTTCTGTCTCCTAGAAATGAACATACTTTGGTGCGAAAAGAGCAAATCAATCCCAGATCAACAGCAAAGGATCTTGTGAATATGCTGGAGGAAACGGGTAAAAATGTATCTATATTCACAGTAAAACATGTCCAATATCGACATAACCTGAAAGGCCGCTCAGCAATGAAGAAGCCACTTCTCCAAAACCACCATAAAAAAGCCAGACTATGGTTTGCAACAGCACATGGGGGCAAATATCGTACTTTTTGGAGAAATGTCCTCTGGTCTGATGAAACAAAATTAGAACTGTTTTGCCATAATGACCATCGTTATGCTTGGAGGAAAAGGGGGAGGCTTGCAAGCCGAAGAACACCATCCCAACGTTGAAGCACGGGGGTGGCAGCATCATGTTGTGGGGGTGCTTTGCTGCAGGAGGGACTGGTGCACTTCACAAAATAGATGGCATCATGAGGTAGGGAAATTATGTGGATAAATTGAAGCAACATCTCAAGACATCAGTCAGGAAGTTAAAGCTTGGTCACAAATGGGTCTTCCAAATGGACAATGACCCCAAGCATACTTCCAAAGTTGTGGAAAAACAGCTTAAGGACAACAAAGTCAAGGTATTGAAATGGCCATCACAAAGCCCTGACCTCATTTCTATGTAAAAATTGTGGGCAGAACTGAAAAGTGTGTGCGGGCAAGGAGGCCTGCAAACCTGACTCAGTTGCACCAGCTCTGTCAGGAGGAATGGGCCAAAATTCACCCAACTTATTGTGGGAAACTTGTGGAAGGCTACCCGAAACGTTTGACCCAAGTTAAACCATTTAAAGGCAATGCTACCAAATACTAATTGAGTGTATGTAAACTGCTGACCCACTGGGAATGTGATGAAAGAAATAAAAGCTGAAATAATTCATTCTCTCTACTATTATTCTGACATTTCACATTCTTTAAATAAAGTGGTGATCCTAACTGACCTAAGACAAGGAATTGTTACTAGGATTAAATTTCAGGAATTGTGAAAAACTGAGGTTAAATGTATTTGGCTAAGGTGTATGTAAACTTCTGACTTCAACTGTAAATGGTATGTTGTTTTCATGTTTGACCAGTAATATATTTCTTTATTTTACAGAACTGCATGGACAGTTGTAAACTTTTCTGTTCCGCTATATTAACATATGTACTGTACGTCTCTGTCTCCAGAACTGCATGGACAAACACCAGTTGGTTGGTGTTCTCCGTCAGATGGAGAAGTTTCTGAAGGGACAGGAGATGAGGTTCACAGAGGGACTACGCATCATGAAGTCCAAACTGGCAACCCTACAGAACTCTGTGTCCAAGCTACCGCAGGCCGATCAGTCGGCTGGTGAGTAGACAGAGAGAATGACCATTCTCCACCACTCTGCCGCACCTGACATGAAGCTCTTCTATAGCCATGTAGAGATCTGGGACCAGTCTAGGTGTTCTTGTCACTGTCTTGCTCTCTCTAAACAAGATTAATCAATAGAGGAGAAAACTGGAGCTAAACTAATATTGAAACCCGAAATCTACTTCGATTGACCTTCAATTTTCTTCACTTTTTGTCTCTTTTGAAGCACCTGGTTAGAGAGAAAGGCCACCTAGTCTGCTCCTGGCCTGGTCCACTTCCATTGTCTTCAAGAGTGTCTGAATGTTCTCCTCTCTACTGTGGAGACGTAACATTCTAACCAGAGGGGAAGGGGAGGAGTGTTAGAGCCTAGACAGTAGTGTATGGTCTACAATCATTGGGTTTTTGGGAAATTATGGTATTGTGTACTACATGATAATGTGCATTTATACAATCCAAATCTCCCCCTTCCTGGTGTTGTGATAAATAAATCAACAAGACTCTTTTCTCTGTATATATCAATGATGTTGTTCTTGCTGCGGGCGATTCCCTGATCCACCTCTACGCAGACGACACCATTCTGTATACTTCCGGCCTGTCCTTGGACACTGTGCTATCTAACCTCCAAACGAGCTTCAATGCCATACAACACTCCTTCCGTGGCCTCCATCTGCTCTTAAACGCTAGTAAAACCAAATGCATGCTTTTCAACCGTTCGCTGCCTGCACCCGCACGCCCGACTAGCATCACTACCCTGGATGGTTCCGACCTAGAATATGTGGACATCTATAAGTACCTAGGTGTCTGGCTAGAATGTAAACTCTCCTTCCAGACTCATATCAAACATCTCCAATCTAAAATCAAATCAAGAGTCAGCTTTCTATTCCGCAACAAAGCCTCCTTCACTCACGCCGCCAAACTTACCCTAGTAAAACTGACTAGCCTACCGATCCTCGACTTCGGCGTCCAAAACTCTACTCAGCAAACTGGATGCAGTTTATCACAGTGCCATCCGTTTTGTTACTAAAGCACCTTATACCACCCATCACTGCGACCTGTATGCTCTAGTCGGCTGGTCCTCGCTACATAT
This sequence comes from Oncorhynchus keta, assembly GCF_023373465.1. Classification (NCBI taxonomy): domain Eukaryota; kingdom Metazoa; phylum Chordata; class Actinopteri; order Salmoniformes; family Salmonidae; genus Oncorhynchus; species Oncorhynchus keta. The sequence goes on from NC_068422.1 coordinate 3,041,423, forward strand.
TTGTCACCAGACCCACTGGCTCCAGGTCATCTACAAGTCCATGCTAGGTAAAGCTCCGCCTTATCTCAGTTCACTGGTCACGATGGCAACACCCACCCGTAGCACACGCTCCAGCAGGTGTATCTCACTGATCATCCCTAAAGCCAACACCTCATTTGGCCGCCTTTCGTTCCAGTTCTCTGCTGCCTGTGACTGGAACAAATTTCAAAAATCGCTGAAGTTGGAGACTTTTATCTCCCTCACCAACTTCAAACATCTGCTATCTGAGCAGCTAACCCATCACTGCAGCTGTACTTAGTCTATCGGTAAATAGCCCACCCAATTTTACCTACCTCATCCCCATACTGTTTATATTTATTTACTTTTCTGCTCTTTTGCACACCAGTATCTCTACCTGTACATGACCATCTGATCATTTATCACTCCAGTGTTAATCTGCAAAATTGTAATTATTCGCCTACCTCCTCATGCCTTTTGCACACAATGTATATAGACTCTCTTTTTTGTTATTGACTTGTTAATTGTTTACTCCATGTGTAACTCTGTGTTGTCTATTCCCACTGCTATGCTTTATCTTGGCCAGGTTGCAGTTGCAAATAAGAACTTGTTCTCAACTAGCCTACCTGGTTAAATAAAGGTGAAATAAAATAAAATAAATAAGGAGACACATTTTAAAGTTCAAGTTTACCACTGAAACCCAAGATTCTACATACCACTAAAGGACATGTGAACTCTCTTTGACCTGCTTTTGGCCCTTTAGCACATGAACCTCAGGAAGTGCATTGGGTCAATGTGGGATGCGTTGATCTTATGGTGGTTGTGTGTTTGTCCAGTTTACCATCCCGTCCCTTTGGTTCAACTTTTTTTCTCCAGACAACTAGTTAGGCTATCATCAGGTGCTTCTTTCAGAGCCAGTTCTATCCTGTTCTATTTAAGTATATACAGTACTATGCTGTTCTATTCTGTTTTATTTAAGTATATACTATCCTGTTCTATTTAAGTATATACTATGCTGTTCTATTCTGTTCTATTTAAGTATATACTATGCTGTTCTATTTAAGTATATACTATCCTTTTCTAATTAAGTATATACTATGCTGTTCTATTCTGTTGTATTTAAGTATATACTATGCTGTTCTATTCTGTTCTATTTAAGTATATACTATCCTGTTCTATTTAAGTATATACTATCCTGTTCTATTTAAGTATATACTATGCTGTTCTATTTAAGTATATACTATGCTGTTCTATTCTGTTCTATTTAAGTATATACTATGCTGTTCTATTCTGTTCTATTTAAGTATATACTATCCTGTTCTATTCTGTTCTATTTAAGTATATACTATGCTGTTCTATTCTATTCTATTTAAGTATATACTATGCTGTTCTATTTGTTGTATTTAAGTATATACTATGCTGTTCTATTCTGTTCTATTTAAGTATATACTATCCTGTTCTATTCTGTTCTATTTAAGTATATATTATCCTGTTCTATTTAAGTATATACTATCCTGTTCTATTCATTTGTATTTAAGTATATACTATGCTGTTCTATTCTGTTGTATTTAAGTATATACTATGCTGTTCTATTCTGTTCTATTTAAGTATATACTATCCTGTTCTATTTAAGCTATATACTATGCTGTTCTATCCTGTTCTATTTAAGCATATACTATGCTATTTGTTACTATCCTGTTCTATTTAAGTATATACTATGCTGTTCTATCCTGTTCTATTTAAGTATATACTATGCTGTTCTATTCTGTTCTATTTAAGTATATACTATCCTGTTCTATTTAAGTATATACTATGCTGTTCTATCCTGTTCTATTTAAGTATATACTATGCTGTTCTATCCTGTTCTATTTAAGTATATACTATGCTGTTCTATTCTGTTCTATTTAAGTATATACTATGCTGTTCTATTTAAGTATATACTATGCTGTTCTATCCTGTTCTATTTAAGTATATACTATGCTGTTCTATTCTGTTCTATTTAAGTATATACTATCCTGTTCTATTTAAGCATATACTATGCTGTTCTATCCTGTTCTATTCTGTTCTGTTCTATTTTAGTATATACTATGCTGTTCTATTCTGTTCTATTTAAGTATATACTATCCTGTTCTATTCTGTTCTGTTCTATTTAAGTATATACTATGCTGTTCTATTCTGTTCTATTTAAGTATATATATACTATGCTGTTCTATTTGTTCTATTTAATCCTGTTATATTTACTATCATGTTCTATTTAAGTATATACTATGCTGTTCTATTCTGTTCTATTTAAGTATATACTATCCTGTTCTATTATTTAAGTATATACTATCCTGTTCTATTCTGTTCTGTTCTATTTAAGTATATACTATGCTGTTCTATTCTGTTCTATTTAAGTATATACTATCCTGTTCTATTCTGTTCTGTTCTATTTAAGTATATACTATCCTGTTCTGTTCTATTTAAGTATATACTATCCTGTTCTATTCTGTTCTATTTAAGTATATACTATCCTGTTCTATTTAAGTATATACTATCCTGTTCTATCCTGTTCTATTTAATGATATACTATCCTGTTCTATTTAAGTATATACTATGCTGTTCTATTCTGTTCTATTTAAGTATATACTATGCTGTTCTATTCTGTTCTATTTAAGTATATACTATGCTGTTCTATTCTGTTATATTTAAGTATATACTATCCTGTTCTATTCTGTTCTGTTCTATTTAAGTATATACTATGCTGTTCTATTCTGTTCTATTTAAGTATATACTATCCTGTTCTATTCTGTTCTATTTAAGTATATACTATCCTGTTCTATTTAAGTATATACTATGCTGTTCTATCCTGTTCTATTTAATGATATACTATCCTGTTCTATTTAAGTATATACTATGCTGTTCTATCCTGTTCTATTTAAGTATATACTATGCTGTTCTATTCTGTTCTATTTAAGTATATACTATGCTGTTCTATTCTGTTCTATTTAAGTATATACTATGCTGTTCTATTCTGTTCTATTTAAGTATATACTATGCTGTTCTATTCTGTTCTATTTAAGTATATACTATCCTGTTCTATTCTGTTCTGTTCTATTTTAGTATATACTATGCTGTTCTATTCTGTTCTATTTAAGTATATACTATGCTGTTCTATTCTGTTCTATTTAAGTATATACTATCCTGTTCTATTCTGTTCTATTTAAGTATATACTATGCTGTTCTATTCTGTTCTATTTAAGTATATACTATGCTGTTCTATTCTGTTCTATTTAAGTATATACTATCCTGTTCTATTTAAGTATATACTATGCTGTTCTATTTAAGTATATACTATCCTGTTCTATTCTGTTCTATTTAAGTATATACTATCCTGTTCTATTCTGTTCTATTTAAGTATATACTATGCTGTTCTATTCTGTTCTATTTAAGTATATACTATGCTGTTCTATTCTGTTCTATTTAAGTATATACTATCCTGTTCTATTCTGTTCTATTTAAGTATATACTATGCTGTTCTATTCTGTTCTATTTAAGTATATACTATCCTGTTCTATTCTGTTCTATTTAAGTATATACTATGCTGTTCTATTCTGTTCTATTTAAGTATATACTATCCTGTTCTATTCTGTTCTATTTAAGTATATACTATGCTGTTCTATTCTGTTCTATTTAAGTATATACTATGCTGTTCTATTCTGTTCTATTTAAGTATATACTATCCTGTTCTATTCTGTTCTATTTAAGTATATACTATCCTGTTCTATTCTGTTCTATTTCAGTATATACTATGCTGTTCTATTCTGTTCTATTTAAGTTTATATTATGCTGTTCTATTCTGTTCTATTTAAGTATATACTATGCTGTTCTATTCTGTTCTATTTCAGTATATACTATCCTGTTCTATTCTGTTCTGTTCTATTTCAGTATATACTATCCTGTTCTATTCTATTCTGTTCTATTTCAGTATATACTATCCTGTTCTATTCTGTTCTATTTAAGTATATACTATGCTGTTCTATTCTGTTATATTTAAGTATATACTATGCTGTTCTATTCTGTTCTATTTAAGTATATACTATCCTGTTCTATTCTGTTCTGTTCTATTTTAGTATATACTATGCTGTTCTATTCTGTTCTATTTAAGTATATACTATCCTGTTCTATTCTGTTCTATTTAAGTATATACTATGCTATTCTGTTCTATTTAAGTATATACTATGCTGTTCTATTCTGTTCTATTTAAGTATATACTATGCTATTCTGTTCTATTTAAGTATATACTATGCTATTCTGTTCTATTTAAGTGTATACTATGCTGTTCTATTCTGTTATATTTATGTATATACTATGCTGTTCTATTCTGTTCTATTGTGAAAACTGGTGAAATTTGTTATTCATCAGCGCTAGACTGAGGAGACTGCCTGTCTGTATGTTTCTCTCGCTCAATAAAATGTAAATGTTTATTGGCATGGGAACATATGTTTACATTGTCAAAGCAAGTGAAATAGATGAAAAACTATTATTTTAACGTTTACTGTTAATTTTTTAATTGTTTATTTCACTTTCTCTCACTCTCTTCCTCTCTTGAAGTTATTTTATTTTAAGCTCATAGGCTGTACTGTACTAGTCAAACATCTTTATTTTAATAACTTATCAAATTGTATTTTCACATGTGCCGATAACAACAGTGAAATGTGAAGTGAAACCTTACAGTGAAATGCTTACGTACAAGGCCTTAACCAACAATGCTTTAAGAAGTTAAGAAAAAAAGAGAAAAAAAAAGGGGAAAAAAAGGGGGAAAAAAAGGGAAAAAAGTAACAACTAATCAAACAGCAGCAGTAAAATAACAAGCAAGGCTGTATACAGGGGGTACCGGTACAGAGTCAGTGTGTGGGGACACCGGTTAGTTGATGTCATCGAGGTGATATGTACATGTACAGTGGCTTGAGAAAGTTTTCACCCCCTTTGGTATTTTTCCAATTTCGTTGCCTTAACAACCTGGAATGAAAATCGATTTTTGGGGAGATTTTATCATTTGATTTACACAACATGCCTTCCACTTTGAAGATGCAAAATAGTTTTTCTTGTGAAACAAAACAACTACACAAAAAAAACTGAAAACTATTCACCTCCCCAAAGTCAATACTTTGTAGAGACAGATTTTTCAGCAAATACAGCTGCAAGTCTCTTGGGGTACGTCTCTATAAGCTTGGCACATCTGTCCATTGGGATTTTTGCCCATTCTTCAGGGCAAAATTGATACAGCTCCTTCAAGTTGGATGGGTAACGCTGGTGTACAGCAATCTTTAAGTCATACCACAGATTCTCAATTGGATTGAGGTCTGGGCTTTGACTAGGCCATTCCAAGACATTTAAATCGTTCCCCTTTAACCACTCCAGTGTTGCTTTAGCAGTATGCTTAGGGTCATTGTCCTGCTGGAAGGTGAATCTCCGTCCCAGTCTCAAATCTCTGGAAGACAGAAACAGGTTTCCCTCAAGAATTTCTGTGTATTTAGCGCCATTCATCATTCCTTCGATTCTGACCAGTTTCCCCAGTCCCTGCCGATGAAACACATCCCTACAGCATGATGCTGCCACCACCGTGCTTCACTGTGGAGATGGTGTTCTCGGGGTGATGAGAGGTGTTGTGTTTGTTCCAGACATAGCGTTTTCTTTGATGGCCAAAAAGCTACATTTTAGTCTCATCTGACCAGAGCACCAAACGTGTTCGCTTATTTCTTCCTTTAAGCAATGGCTTTTTTTCTGGCCACTCTTCGGTAAAGCCCAGCTTTGTGGAGTGTATGGCTTAAAGTGGTCCTATGGACAGATACTCCAATCTCCAATGTGGAGCTTTGCAGCCCCTTCAGGGTTATCTTGGATTTCTTTGTTGCCTCTCTGATTAATGCCCTCCTTGCCTGGTCCATGAGTTTTGGTGGGTGGCCCTCTCTTGGCAGGTTTGTTGTGGTGCCATATTCTTTCCATTTTTTAATAATGGATTTAATGGTTCTCTGTGGGATGTTCAAAGTTTCAGTATCTTTTTATAACCCAACCCTTATATGTACTTCTCCACAACTTTGTCCCTGACCTGTTTGGAGAGCTTCTTGGTTATCACTTGCTTGATGGTGCCCCTTGCTTAGTGGTGTTGCAGACTCTGGGGCCTTTCAGAACAGGTGTATATATACTGAGATCATGTGACACTTAGATTGCACAAAGGTGGACTTTATTGAACTAATTATGTGACTTGGTTGCACTAGATCTTAGCAGAGGGGGTGAATACATACTGTATGCACACACCACTTTTCTGTTTTTATTTTTTACAATTTCTTGAAACAAGTTATTATTTTCATTTCACTTCACCAATTTGAACTATTTTGTGTATGTCCACTTCAGGAAATCCAAATAAAAATGTATTTCAATTACAGGTTATAATGCAACGAAATAGCAGAAACGCCAAGGGGGATGAATACTTTTGCAAGGCACTGTAAGCAGAGTTAAAGTGATATGCATAGATTATAAACAGAGAGTAGCAGCAGCGTAAAAGAGGAGTCTGGGTAGCCGGTTGATGAGCTGTTCAGGAGTCTTATGGCTTGGGGGTAGAATCTGTTAAGAAGCCTTTTGGACCTAGACTTGGCACTCCGGTACCACTTGCCATGCGGTAGCAGAGAAAACAGTGTGGCTGGAGTGGCTGGAGTCTTTGACCATTTTTAGGGCCTTGCTATGACACCGCCTGATATAGAGGTCCTGGATGGCAGGAAGCTTGGCCGTACGGGCCGTACGCACTACCCTCTGTAATGCCTTGAGGTTGGTGGCCGATTAGTTGCCATACCAGTGATGGCTGTACTGTACTAGAAGGCAGAGCTCTTTATTTTAATAACTCGTAGGCTATACTGCACTAGAAGTCAAACATCTTTATTTGAATAGATTTAGAAAAGCAGCACACACTGATGTTATTACATTAACACCTTGGCTATCAATTCTGGACAATTGTGTGCTGCCTTTGTATTATTGATGCCATTATTTGTAGTAGCTTGTCTCAATAAAATGCACATTTTTTTCATAACTATTTGAAGGTTAATTTGTTATAGAGCTGGTATTGTTGGATGAAATGAGGCATTTAGTGTCTGTGTATGTCCACAGACACTAAATACCACAGTATGCTGGGTGTACGACTCCGTATGCATACATGTGACAATCCTCTCTCTCCTTCTCTCTCTTCCTGCCCCTCCCTCCCTTCCTCTTCTTTCTTTCCCTCCCTCCGCCCCTCCCCTCTCTCTCTCAGCTCCGTCCGTTTGCCCCTCCCTGGACGCACCTGTCCACGGGAGGAAGTTTGGCTCCAAGTCTTTCATCAGTCATGAGGTCCATTTTACCTGTTCCCATGGTTACCACCTGGTGGGCCCCGAGACACGTGTGTGTCAGGAGAACGGGAGTTGGAGCGGTGTCAACACCATCTGTAAAGGTAAAGGTACAGTACTGTTTGTCTGTCTGTCCAAACAGATAATATAGACAAACACACATCACTTTAGGTAATGCTGGGCTGAGGAAATCATGAAGAGATGGACCGGCACACACTGCTCCACCATACCTCTATTTGGCCAGAAACTTAATAAATGTTTCAATGTGTCTGTCCACCTGACACCAGAGCCCATCTCACTCTTTAGATTGCAGTTTCCACCAACACAACCTTTTGTCAGTGTGTTGTTTTGCTGTCTCCTACACACACGTTTCTCTTTAAAAGGACTTTAGTTATACAGCAGCCAGTCACTGTAAAGGTCTCCCACGGTTGTTATTTCACTACTGCTGCTGCCATGGCCTCTGGGGTGTTCGTAAAGTGTAAGGAGGGAAGGTAACTGGGAAAAATGTTAACTACATGCTGACGTTATATCAGAGTGCTTTTATGTATTGGGGCTGTGTTTTCACAGTATGTGTTTGCACAGTAGAGATCCATCCATTCACCTGTAAATTCTTAACTTTTACTACAGACATCACTATGACTGTAAACTCCCATCCTGTTCTTCACAATTTGGCCTGTGAAGATTTTGAAACTGTGGTCAGAGCGGCTGCAGCGGCTACACAAACACTCACTGTTGGGTAAATGCAATGTGACTATGCACACTTAACCTGGGTCGTGTTCATTAGGGCATGTTTAGTTTGTTACTCTGTAGAAAGAACTGGACAGAAAGCTGCCATCTGCAACACCAACCCATTGTTATTCTAGAATCTACAGTAGTCTCTTCAGACGGAGGGTCCTGTAGCCAGATAAAGATTGATGAAGGCGGAAGAGAGAGGGAAGGAGAGGAAGAATGAAGAAGAGGAGAGAGCGGGTGAGAGAAAGAGAGGGAGAGGCAGAGGGAGACAGAGGTTGAGAGAGAGGTAGAGGCAGAGGGGTAGAGAGAGAGAGAGAGAGGGGTAGCGAGTGGGTGAGAGAAAGAGAGAGAAAGGAAGGAGAGAGAGAGGAGGAGTGAAAGAGAGGGTGAGAGTGAGAGGGTGAGAGCGAGAGAGGGTGAGTGAGAGAGAGAGGGAGAGAGAAAGAAAGAGAGGGTGAGAGAGAAGTATAGGAGGGCAGAGTCTCTGGGTCTTTAGCTCTGTGGACTAAATGTATTTTGGACTAGATGGAGAGAGGGGGGTCTTTAGCTCTGTGGACTAACTGTATTTTGGACTAGAGGGAGAGAGGGAGGTCTTTAGCTCTGTGGTCTAACTGTATTTTGGACTAGGGAGGGAGAGTGGGAGGTCTTTAGCTATGTGGACTAACTGTATTGTGGACTAGGGAGGGAGAGAGGGAGGTCTTTAGCTCTGTGGACTAACTGCACTTGAAGAGACATTCTTGTTGTAATGGATTAAGTTTCCAAGCTAGAGGAGTAACCTTTTCTTTATTTTATAAAACAGTACACATCTCTTCTAGATAGTTTTTCACTTGTTATAAGCAATGACATGAACCGAGTCAGTGGAAGGCACGTGTCTCTTAAAATTATAGAGTTAAAACCATTAAAATCATAATGCTAAAAAAGCCATTCCAACCATCTCTGGAGAACTTTATTCATCATGCTCACATAATCACCATCCATCCCTGCAAGTCCATTTAGCTCAAACTATACCACTTCTTTATACAGTATGAATCAGGAGGGAAGTATTTAATCTCTTACTTAAAGCACTTTAAACCGAGAGGCTGGAGACTTGAAGGGAAGTATTGACAGGGAAAGGAATGAATTGTCCTCCGTCCGTAAATGATGGTGCCAGGTTAGTCTGGTCTGATTCTGCTGTATAACGTATCACCCCTCCCCTAGACAGAGAGCAGATATACAGTTGAAGTCGTACGTTTACATACACCTTAGCCAAATACATTTAAACTCAGTTTTTCACAATTCCTGAAATTTAGTCCTCGTCAAAATTCCCTGTTTCAGGTCAGTTAGGATCAACACTTTATTTAAAGATTGTGAAATGTCAGAATAATAATAGAGAGAATGATTTATTTCAGCTTTTATTTATTTCATCACATTCCCAGTGGGTCAGCAGTTTACATACACTTAATTAGTATTTGGTAGCATTGCCTTTAAATGGTTTAACTTGGGTCAAACATTTCAGGTAGCCTTCCACAAGCTTCCCACAATAAGTTGAGTGAATTTTGGCCCATTCCTCCTGACAGAGCTGGTGTAACTGAGTCAGGTTTGTAGGCCTCCTTGCTTGCAAGGTCAGGGCTTTGTGATGGCCACTCCAATATCTTGACTTGTCCTTAATACATTTTGCCACAACTTTGGAAGTACGCTTGGGGTCATTGTCCATTTGGAAGACTCATTTGGGACCAAGCTTTAACTTCTTGAGTGAAGTCTTGAGATGATGCTTCAATATATCCACATCATTTTCCTCCTCATCATGCCATCTATTTTGTGAAGTGCACCAGTCCATCCAGCACCAAAGCACCCCCACAACATGATGCTGCCACCCCCATGCTTAACGGTTGGGATGGTGTTCTTCGGCTTGCAAGCCTCCCCTTTTTCCTCCAAACATAACTATGGTCATTATGGCCAAACAGTTCTATTATTGTTTCATCAGACCAGAGGACATTTCTCCAAAAAGTATGATCTTTGTCCCCACGTGCAGTTGCAAACCGTAATCTGTCTTTATTATGGCAGTTTTGGAGCAGTGGCATCTTCCTTGCTGAGCGGCCTTTCAGGTTATGTTGATATAGGACTCGTTTTACTGTGGATATAGATACTTTTGTACCTGTTTTCTCCAGCATCTTCACAAGGTCCTTTGTTGTTGTTCTGGGATTGATTTGCACTTTTCGCACCAAAGTACGTTCATCTCTAGGAGACAGAATGCGTCTCCTTCCGGAGCTCTATGATGGCTGCGTGGTCCCATGGTATATTTATAGTTGCGTACTATTGTTTCTACAGATGAATGTGGTACCTTCAGGCATTTGGAAATTGCTTCCGAGGATGAACCAGACTTGTGGAGGTCTACAATTTTTCTTCTGAGCTCTTGGCTGATTTCTTTTGATCTTTCCATGATTTCAAGCAGAGGCACTGAGTTTGAATGTAGGCCTTGAAGTACATCCACAGGTACACCTCCAATTGATTCAAATGATGTCAATTAGCCTATAAGAAGCTTCTAAAGCCATGACATCATTTTATGGAATTTCCAAGCTGTTTAACCTCTTGCTCCTACCTGACACGCAGGTGTCCCATCTAGACATCTGGAAATGCAAATGCGCTACGCTAAATGCTAATAGTACTAGTTAAAACTCAAACGTTCATTAAAATACACATGCAGAGTATTGAATTAAAGCTACACTTCTTGTGAATCCAGGCAACAAGTCAGATTTTTAAAATGCTTTTCGGCGAAAGCATGAGAAGCTATTATCTGATAGCATGTAACACCCCAAAAGACCCGCAGGGGACGTAAACAAAATAATTAGCATAGTCGGCGCTACACAAACCTCACAAATAAAATATAAAACATTCATTACCTTTGACCATCTTCTTTGTTGGCACTCCTAGATGTCCCATAATCACTATTGGGTATTTTTTTCGATTAAATCGGTCCATATATAGCCTAGATACCGAGCTATGAAGACTGTGTGATAAACGGAAAAAATAGCATCTTATAACGTAACGTCATTTTTTAAAATTAAAAAAGTCGACGATAAACTTTCACAAAACACTTCGAAATACTTTTGTAATGCAACTTTAGGTATTAGTAAACGTTAATAAGCGATCAAATTGATCACGAGGCGATGTATATTCTATAGGGGTACGTCTGGAAATAATGTCCGGGTAAATCTCAACCAAAATATCCGGTCCGAGACCTGAAGAAATGGGCTGTCTCTTCTTCGTTTGACCAATAAACAAAGCCTAGGCAAATGACAAGACTGTTGACATCGTGTGGAAGCTGTAGGAATTGCAATCTCGGCTCCAGGTAATTTGCTTTCCCATAGACAATTCATGCAAGTGGCGCATTGATATATTTTCCAATTTTCAGTGATCAGATTTTCCTGCGCTTTTCGATGAAACACACGTTCTGTTATAGTCACAGCCGTGATTTGACCAGTTTTATAAACGTCTGAGTGTTTTCTATCCACACTTACTAATCATATGGATATACTATATTCCTGGCATGAGCAGCAGGGCGCTGAAATGTTGCGCGATTTTTAACAGAATGTTCGAAAAAGTAGGGGGTAGGAGTAACAGGTTAAAGGCACAGTCAAGTTAGTGTATGTAAACTTCCGACCCACTGGAGTTGTGAAAAAATGTCTGTAAATAATAGTTGGAAAAATTACTTGTGTCATGCATAAAGTAGATGTCCTAACCGACTTGCCAAAACTATAGTTTGTTAACAGGAAATTTGTGGAATGGTTGAAAAACGAGTTTTAATGACTCCAACCTAAGTGTATGTAAGCTTCCAACTTCAACTGTACAGCTCCTAGATGGGTCTAAGACAAGCAGAGAACTGACACTGGGACAAAGTATGTATTTTCAGCAGTTTCAACCACAGAGTTAAATAGAACACTAGAATGGTTATTGGGATTCCACATGCCAGGAAATGCTACTGCATCTTGTTCAGGGACATCTTTCATTCTTTCAGCTCTCCCTTTTGTCCATAGATGTGAGTGAGTGCTCCAGTAACCCATGCCAGAACGGAGGGACCTGTGTAGAGGGAGTAAACCAGTACAGGTGCACCTGTTCACAGAGCTGGAATGGATCCAACTGTCAGCACCAGACACAGACGGGTCAGCAGTACCAGACATCATACACCTGATACCCTACCAAAACACAGGAACTAGCGACAACTGCATGACATTGCTATTCGTTACTATCTCACTTATTATGTTTTGTATTCGTGGATATCTGTTGGTAGTCTGTTTTGTGTTAGTCTTTGTTGCGTTGATTGTCTGTGTTGCGTTGGTAGTCTATGTTTACGCAAGATGGCGCCAAGAGACATGGCAGCTTCGCTTCTAGTCCTTAGAAAACTGCAGTATTTATTTTTTTATGTATTATTTCTTACATTGTTAGATCAGAAAACCTTAAGTGCTATTACATACAGCTGGGAAGAACTATTGGATATCAGAGAGATGTCAACTTACCAGCACAACGACCAGGAATACGACTTTCCCAAAGCAGATCCTTTGTCTGCACCTCCCTGGTCATTTGAATTGATTCCAGACGCCAACCCAAAACAACGGAGTCGGAGGAGAGGTTGCCGGAACGGTCTTCTAGTGAGGCTTCGGTTGCGCGCACAGCACCTACCTCTTCCGAATATATTACTCGCTAATGTCCAGTCCCTAGTTAACAAAGTTGACAAAATCAGGGCAAGAGTTGCTTTCCAAAGAGGTATCTGGGATTGTAACATACTCTGTTTCACCGAGACATGGCTAGCTGGGGACATGCTGTCGGAGTCCGTACAGCCAACGGAATTTTCAGTGCATCGCGCCAACAGGAACAAACAACTCTCCAGTAAGAAAAGGGCGGGATTGTATGTTTCATGATTAACAACTCATGGAGTAATTGTAACAACATACAAGAACTCAAGTCCTTTTGTTCACCTTGATCTAGAATTCCTCACAATCAAATGCCGACTGTATTATCTCCTAAGAGAACTCTCCTCTGTTATCGTCACAGCCGTGTATATTCCCCCGCAAGCGGATACCTAGACGACCATCAAGGAACCTCACTGGACTTTATCCAAACTGGAAACCATATATCCTGAGGCTGTATGTATTGTAGCTGGGGATTTTAACAATGCTAATTTGAGAACAAGGCTACCTAAATTCTATCAACATATCGATTGCAGTACATGAGCGAGTAACACGCTCAACCATTGCTACTCTAACTTACGCGTTGCATACAATGCCCTCCCCCACCCTCCCTTTGGCAATTCTGACTATGACTCCATCTTGTTGCTCCCCTCCTATAGGCAGAAAGTAGGAAGCGCCCATGCTTAGGTTATCCAACGCTGGTCTGACCAATCGGATTCCACGCTTCAAGATTTCTTCGATCACGTGGACTGGGAAATGTTCCGGGTAGCCTCAGAGAATAACATTGACGTTTATGCTGACTCGGTAAGCGAGGTTATAAGGAAGTGTATAGGAAATGTTGTACCCACTGTGACTGGTAAAACTTTCCCTAAACAGAAACCATGGATTGATGGCAGGATTTGTGCAAAACTGAAAACACGTACCACCGCATTTAATCATGGCAAGGTGACTGTAAATATGGCTGAATACAAAACAGTGTAGTTATTCCCTCCGTAAGCAATCAAACAAGCAAAGCATCAGTATAGAGACAAAGTGGAGTTGCAATGTAACAACTCAAACACAAGACGTCTGTGGCAGGGTCACGGATTACAAAAAGAAAACCAGCCTCGTCGCGGACATCGACGTCTTGCTTCCAGACAAATTAAACAATTTATTTGATGACAATACAGTGCCACCGATGTGGCCCGCTACCAAAGTCTGTGGGCTCGTCTTCTCCGTGGCCGACGTGAGTAAAGCATTTAAACGTGTTCACCCTCGTAAGGCTTCCGGCCTAGACTACATCCCTAGCCGCGTCCACAGAGCATATTCAATCAATTCCAATCCCAGTCTGCTCTCCCCACATGCTTCAAGATTGCCACCATTGTTCCTGTTCCCAAGAAAGCTAATGTCACTGAACTAAATGACTATCGCCCTGAGCACTCACTTCTGTCATCATGAAGTGGTTTGAGAGACTAGTCAAGGATCATATCACCTCCACCCTACCTGTCACCCTAGACACACTTCAATTTGCTTACTGCCCCAAAAGGTCCACAGACGATGCATTCGCCATCACACTGCACACTGCCCTATCCCATCTGAACAAGAGGAATACCTATGTAAGAATGCTGTTCATTGACTAGAGCTCAGCATTCAACACCATAGTACCCTCCAAACTCATCATTAAGCTTGAGACCCTGGGTCTTGACCCCGCCCTGTGCAACTGGGTCCTGGACTTCCTGACGGGCCGCCCCCAGGGGTGAAGGTATGAAACAACATCTCCATTCCGCTGACCCTTAACACTGGGGCCCCACAAGGGTGCGTTCTCAGCCCCCTCCTGTACTCCCAGTCTGGATTAGCCACTTTAATAAATGGAACACTAGTCAATTTAATAACGTCACTTTAAGAATGTTTACATATCTCGCATTACTCATCTCATATGTATATAATGTATACTGTATACTTCACTATCTATTACATCTACACTCACAATAACATCTGCTAACCATGTGTATGTGACCAATAACATCTGCTAACCATGTGTATGTGACCGATAACATCTGCTAACCATGTGTATGTGACCGATAACATCTGCTAACCATGTGTATGTGACCGATAACATCTGCTAACCATGTGTATGTGACCAATAACATCTGCTAACCATGTGTATGTGACCAATAACATCTGCTAACCATGTGTATGTGACCAATAACATCTGCTAACCATGTGTATGTGACCAATAACATCTGTTAAATATGTGTATGTGACCAATAACATCTGCTAACCATGTGTATGTGACCAATAACATCTGCTAACCATGTGTATTTGACCAATAACATCTGCTAACCATGTGTATGTGACCAATAACATCTGCTAACCATGTGTACTGCTGACCAATAATATTTGATTTGATGTTGTGTTGATAGTCTGTGTTGTGTTGTTAGTCTGTGTTGTGTTAGTCTGTGTTGCGTTGTTAGTCTGTGTTACGTTGTATTGTCTGTGTTGTAAGTCTGTGGTGTGTTGTTAGTCTGTGTGGCGTTGTTGGTCTGTGTTTTGTTTTTGGTCTGTGTTGTGTTGTTGGTCTGTGTTGTGCTGTTGGTCTGTGTTGTGCTGGAGGTCTGTGTTGTGCTGTTGGTCTGTGTTGTGCTGTTGGTCTGTGTTGTGCTGTTGGTCTGTGTTGTGCTGTTGGTCTGTGTTGTGCTGTTGGTCTGTGTTGTGCTGTTGGTCTGTGTTGTGCTGTTGGTCTGTGTTGTGTTGTTGGTCTGTGTTGTTGGTCTGTGTTGTGTTGGTCTGTGTTGTGCTGTTGGTCTGTGTTGTGCTGTGTTGTGTTGTTGGTCTGTGTTGTGCTGTTGGTCTGTGTTGTGTTGTTGGTCTGTGTTGTGCTGTTGGTCTGTGTTGTGCTGTAGGTCTGTGTTGTGTTTATACGTCTATGTCCTCGTCTGTGTTGTTTGTCCATGTATTGTCATGTACAGTACGTCTGCATGGTGGTGTTGTTTGTGCTTTATGTGCGTGTTTATGCTGTCCAGTGGTGCAAGGGCCCTCGAGGCCCTCTCCGGGCCACCGGGTGAAGTTTAAGCTCTTCCCTCTCCCTCTCTCGTGATCAGCTCCGCCCGAGTGGAGCGTCATGAATGACCCGGCGTTCAGCAGACGTCCCCGCTGTGCCAAAGTGGACCGCGCCCAACACTGCAGCTGCGATGCTGGCTTTCACATGAGTGGGACATCTGACAACAGTATCTGCCAGGGTGAGATATGAGATGCTTTAGTGTTGGATGAAGTGAGTTCCCACCTTACCCAGTATACTTTGTGAGCCTGGTTGGTTATAGTGTGTGTAGCGTTCAGTCTGGTTTAGCCAAGCTAAGCGTTCAGTCTGGTTTAACCAAGCTAAGTGTTCAGTCTGGTTTAACGAAGCTAAGCATTCAGTCTGGTTTAACCAAGCTAAGTGTTCAGTCTGGTTTAGCCAAGCTAAGGGTTCAGTCTGGTTTAACCACGCTAAGCCAAGGTGGAAAGGGCCTGTGGGGCTCCGATAACAGAACTACTTTTTTTCTCCTTAAAAAAGCAGGGGTCAAAATGATTTGACACCCCTCTTTTCAATACCTTTCAAAAAGCTGGAGATTTTTCAGCAAGACAATAACCCCAAGCACACATCAAAACCGACAAAGAAATTGTTAATTGGCCACGGAATCTAAATTTTGCAGTGGCCATGTCAGTCTCCGTAATTGAGACCTATTGCAAACATGTGGTTTGAATTGAAGAGGGCAGTCCATAAACACAGGCGAAGGATATCAAGGATCTGGAAGGATTCTGTATGAGTAATGGGCTAAGATCCCTCCCAATGTGTTCTCCAACTTACAAAATATATTAGAAAAAGGTGAGGTATTGAAAGGTAAAAAATAGATAAAAAGGGAAATAAATGTGTACTTTTCTTCCCGGAGCAATTGTATTAGTATAAAATAATATAATTAAAATTAAAAAAAATTGAGCATACAATATAGCCCAGTATTTTAATGATTTATTTTATAGTCATGTTTGCTCATCTTTATCAAGGGTGTCAATCATTTCCTGCTCCACTTTGGTGTCCACTTGCCAAAATGTGTCCATATCGATTAGCTGTGTATCTAGGGTCTTTGATAGAACTTGCCAAAATCTAACCGTCCTACATAATGATGCAAAGCGTCTGTTTCATATGAGTGGTACCTCAGAAAACTCTGCCAGGGTAAGACTGGCCTTATACAGAAACAACCCGTAGCACCTACCCACTAAACACTAGTTGGGATTGGATAGATTAGATGACTCTCAATTAGGCATTCAAAAACTCTTACCATCCCCCCTCCCGGACAGCCAGACAGAACAGATGCCCTTTACCCCAAATCCTTCTAGCTGCTGTATCTCTCTATAGTGCTCTAACATTTTAATTATATGACTCTCTTTTCTCTCTCTTTCTCCTCCTTTCCACCCTGTTGTTTGTACCCCAACATGTCTGATCATGTGACTGACAAGCATGTCCCCCCCCCTCTCTCTCCTCCCAGATGTAAATGAGTGTGAGGTGTACCGGCTGGACCAGGGGGGCAAGCTGTGTGTGTACGAGTGTGTCAACATACCAGGCTCCTACCACTGCTCCTGCCCCAGCCACTATAAGCTGCTGCCTGATGGTAGGAGCTGTGAGGGTGAGTGACAGGAGGGTAGGAGGAGATGGAGGGAGTGTAGGAGGTAGGGTAGGAGGGATTGGGGTAGGGTAGGAGGGATGGTAAGGAGGAAGGGTCGGAGGGATTGATGGAGGGTAGGAGGGATGGTAGAAGGGATGGATGGAGGGTAGGTGGGAGGGATGGAGGGTAGGAGAGATGGAGGATAAGAGTGATGTAGGGAGGGTAGGAGTGATGGAGGGAAGGTAAGAGGGATGGAGGGAGGGAGGAATGGAGAGAGGGTAGGAGAGATGGAGGGGGGGTAGGAGGGATGGAAGGAGGGATGGAGGAAGGGAGAGATGGATGTTGGGAGGGTAGGAGAGATGGATGGAGGGTAGGAGGGATGAAGGGAGGGTAGGAGAGAGGGGTGGAGGATGATAGGAGAGATGGAGGGTAGAAGGGGATAGAGGGCGGTAGGGAGGGTAGGGGTGATGGAGGGTAGGAGGGAGGGTAGGAGGGAGGGGTGGAGGGCGATTGGAGAGATGGAGGGTAGAAGGGGATAGAGGGTGGGAGGGAGGGTAGGGGTGATGGAAGGAGGGTAGGAAGGGAAGGAGGGTAGGAAGGGATAGAGGACAATGGCCCATTCATTTCCATGGTCTTGATCTTGGAGCTATGCAAGGGACTTTAGAGCTGGGCTTAGAACTACAACGCTACAGGCAGGGAGCGCCACACTGGGGTTGGCTGAAAAGATTTCTAGCTGTCAAATCCGTGTGTCTGGAGGACGGAGGAAGCAAGGATTTGACAGCCAGTAATGCTTTCAGACACAGCCTGGGTCCTGGCTAAGGCGCTGTATAATGGGTCTGATAGGGTTGTGCGGCTTACCCTTCTGGAGCTATGGGGATAGCAGTGATTTATATGACTAAACCCATCAGAGCACCAATGGAGCTTCCAGAACATAAATAAAGGTGTAATGAGAGAAGGGAGAATGGAGATGAGGGAATGGAGAATGGAGATGAGGGAATGGAGATGAGGGAATGGAGAATGGAGAATGGAGATGAGGGAATGGAGAATGGAGATGAGGGAATGGAGATGAGGGAATGGAGATGAGGGAAAGGAGAATGGAGATGAGGGAATGGAGAATGGAGATGAGGGAATGGAGAATGGAGATGAGGGAATGGAGAATGGAGGAGAATGAGATGAGGGAATGGAGAATGGAGATGAGGGAATGGAGAATGGAGAATAGAGAATGGGAATGGAGAATGGAGATGAGGGAATGGAGAATGGAGATGAGGGAATGGAGAATGGAGATGAGGGAATGGAGAATGGAGATGAGGGAATGGAGATGGAATGGAGATGAGGGAATGGAGAATGGAGATGAGGGAATGGAGAATGGAGAATGGAGATGAGGAAAGGAGAATGGAGATGAGGGAATGGAGAATAGAGAATGGAGAATAGAGAATGGAGATGAGGGAATGGAGAATGGAGATGAGGGAATGGAGAATGGAGAATAGAGAATGGAGATGAGGGAATGGAGAATGGAGGGAATGGAGAATGGAGATGAGGGAATGGAGAATAGAGAATGGAGAATAGAGAATGGAGATGAGGGAATGGAGAATGGAGATGAGGGAAAGGAGAATGGAGATGAGGGAATGGAGAATGGAGATGAGGGAATGGAGAATGGAGATGAGGGAATGGAGAATGGAGATGAGGGAAAGGAGAATGGAGATGAGGGAATGGAGAATGGAGATGAGGGAATGGAGAATGGAGATGAGGGAATGGAGAATGGAGGAGAATGGAGATGAGGGAATGGAGAATGGAGATGAGGGAATGGAGAATGGAGATGAGGGAATGGAGAATAGAGAATGGAGAATGGAGAATAGAGAATGGAGATGAGGGAATGGAGAATGGAGATGAGGGAAAGGAGAATGGAGATGAGGGAATGGAGAATGGAGATGAGGGAATGGAGAATGGAGAATAGAGAATGGAGATGAGGGAATGGAGAATGGAGATGAGGGAATGGAGAATAGAGAATGGAGATGAGGGAATGGAGAATGGAGATGAGAGAATGGAGAATAGAGAATGGAGATGAGGGAATGGAGAATGGAGAATGGAGAATGGAGATGAGCGAATGGAGAATGGAGATGAGGGAATGGAGAATGGAGATGAGGGAATGGAGAATGGAGAATGGAGATGAGGGAATGGAGAATGGAGATGAGGGAATGGAGATGAGGGAATGGAGAATGGAGATGAGGGAAAGGAGAATGGAGATGAGGGAATGGAGAATAGAGAATGGAGATGAGGGAATGGAGAATGGAGATGAGGGAATGGAGAATGGAGATGAGGGAAAGGAGAATGGAGAATGGAGATGAGGGAATGGAGAATGGAGATGAGGGAATGGAGATGAGGGAATGGAGAATGGAGATGAGGGAATGGAGAATGGAGAATAGAGAATGGAGATGAGGGAATGGAGAATGGAGATGAGGGAATGGAGAATGGAGATGAGGGAATGGAGAATGGAGAATGGAGAATGGAGAATAGAGAATGGAGATGAGGGAATGGAGAATGGAGATGAGGGAATGGAGAATGGAGATGAGGGAATGGAGAATGGAGAATGGAGATGAGGGAATGGAGAATGGAGAATAGAGAATGGAGATGAGGGAATGGAGAATGGAGAATAGAGAATGGAGATGAGGGAAAGGAGAATGGAGATGAGGGAAAGGAGAATGGAGAATAGAGAATGGAGATGAGGGAATGGAGAATGGAGATGAGGGAATGGAGAATGGAGATGAGGGAATGGAGAATGGAGAATAGAGAATGGAGATGAGGGAATGGAGAATGGAGAATAGAGAATGGAGATAGAGAATAGAGAATGGAGAATAGAGAATGGAGATGAGGGAATGGAGAATGGAGAATAGAGAATGGAGATGAGGGAATGGAGAATGGAGATGAGGGAAAGGAGAATGGAGATGAGGGAATGGAGAATGGAGAATAGAGAATGGAGATGATGGGAATGGAGAATGGAGATGAGGGAATGGAGAATGGAGATGATGGGAATGGAGGAGAATGGAGATGAGGGAATGGAGAATGGAGATGAGGGAATGGAGAATGGAGAATGGAGATGAGGGAATGGAGAATGAGAATGGAGATGAGGGAATGGAGGGAATGGAGATGAGGGAATGGAGAATGGAGATGAGGGAATGGAGAATGGAGATGAGGGAATGGAGAATGGAGATGAGGGAATGGAGAATGGAGATGAGGGAATGGAGAATGGAGATGAGGGAATGGAGAATGGAGATGAGGGAATGGAGAATGGAGATGAGGGAATGGAGAATGGAGATGAGGGAATGGAGAATGGAGATGACGGAATGGAGAATGGAGATGAGGGAATGGAGAATGGAGATGAGGGAATGGAGGGATGAAGGGATAAACAAACATCATGGTTGGTTTAGCTATGTAGATCTTTGGAAAGGAAGGCCGATCCTGGTAGAGGAAGATATTTCTGTAGAGGTGTCCGTCCTCCAGCCTCTGCCCTGATCGTAGTCCTCAATCCAGTTTTTTCTGCCTACCCCCCCCCTCCCTGTCGTTTCTTACCCTGCTCTACTTCTGGCCAGTGGAACAAATTAGAGAAGGGTAGAGGAGGGAGGGAATGAAGGGTGGAGAGAATAGAGGGATAAACAAACATCATGGTTCAGCTTAGCTATGGGTGAAGGTGTTTGGAAAGAAGGGGAGAAAAAGATAGAGAGCAAGAGCGAAAGACGAGGCAGATGGCTGTATGTATTTATATGGAGGTGTCCCATGTCCCTCTCTCTGGCCTGGCCATAGGCTTTACTCCCCAGGCCTGTTTCATCTGCCTTATAAGCTTAAGAAGTTTTACTTTCTCTGCTGGCCAGTGGAACAGATGACCTCACCACTTCGCAGCAGAAGGAATGTCTTGGTCCAGGATGCGAGACAAGCCGTTTGAGAGACTAAACTGAACTACTAATGTTTCACTCTTTATTTTTCTGTTTAATTTATTCTCTCTCTCTCTCTTCTCTCCCCTACCTCCCATCCACCCTCTCTTTCCCTCTCTGTCTCTCCCTCCCCCTGATGTTGTCCTCCAGATGTGGATGAGTGTCTGACCCAGCAGCACAACTGCAGTAGAGGAACAACATGTATCAACACTGGAGGAGGGTTCCAGTGTGTGAGCCCGGAGTGTCCCCGATCACACGGCAACATCAGCTACGTCAAGACGTCTCCCTTGTAAGTAGTTCAGATAGACACCGCCTGGTGCGTGTGTGTGTGTGTGTGTATATCTTCAGATATATAAAACGAAACAAGCCACTCCAGAGTTATTGCTATACGTCTTAGGAAAACAAACATACCAACTCTTGGAGTCATTGACGGGCAAGTCCCTTAAAATGATACAAGAACTCATAGAAATGATCATAAAACCCTACCAGCAGGACAAACAAAGTATGCAAGTAAAAAACTCTCTCAAAAATATAGTTTCTTCATCAGGATGAATCATGACTGAAACATCTCATCTTTCATTTCAAACATTTTAACCAGGGAAGCTGGAGGGGAAAGGGGGAAAGGAATGAATTGTCCTCTGTCTGGAAACGATGGTACCAGATTTTGTGTGTGTGTGTGTGTGTGTGTGTGTGTGTGTGTGTGTGTGTGTGTGTGTGTGTGTGTGTGTGTGTGTGTGTGTGTGTGTGTGTGTGTGTGTGTGTGTGTGTGTGTGTGTGTGTGTGTGTGTGTGTGTGTGTGTGAGATCATGTGATTGATCTGTCTGCTGTACGCATTTGTCTGTTCATGTCACTAAAATACGTCCAAAATAAGTGAAAATGACATCTTCATGTTTCCACCTTATTTGAAGCAGTCTCAAACTCTCCAGAATAAATGTAGAATTTCTAGCGTTGTCTTCTAGAATCCCACTAGCAGCTGTTCTAGTTCAGGGTTCTGTGTCCTGGCCTCCTGGCTATATGACCACAACCACCATCCTTTCCAAGATGCCTTGGCCTCAGTCTTAGATAGTGTTTGCCAACTCCTCACAAATTGCCTCATTTAAAGGCAATAAAGGTATGAAATGTAGCTCTGTCCACTCCTACTGAACCATCACTGTGCTGAAAGACTGCAGGACTGCCAGTGGAGGAGAGAGAGAAAGAGAGGGAGAGAGCAAGCGGGAGAGGCAGGGTGAATAAGTACACGGAGACAGAGAAATACTGTTGTCAGGGTTTCTCCATTTCACTCTAATTCACAAGCCTACAGTCTTCGAACAAAAGGTGCTATCTGGAACATAAAAGGGTTCTCTGTCCCCATAGGATCATCCTTTGAAGAACACTTTTGGATTCCATGTAGGGTTCTATATATATGGAACCCAAAAGTGTTCTACCTGGAACCAAAAGGGTTCTCCTATGGGGACAGCTGAAGAACCCTTTTGGAAGTCTTTGATCTAAGAGTGTAGGGAGGGAGGGAAAATTATGTACACTTTCCTCCTTGTTTATTTTCCCAAGGAGATTGACTTGTGTAACAATACTTTAATCATTTTATAATGTGTATGGATCTTTCCACAGTAAGCGTCAAGAGGTTAAACTTGGTCTCAACATCTCCTCTCTTCTCCCTCACAGTCAGTGTGAGAGGAACCCCTGCCCTATGGAGAGTCGTTCCTGTCACCTGGCTCCTAAGACGGTCTCCTTCCACTACCTCTCCCTCCCCTCCAACCTCCAGACCCCGGCAACCCTGTTCCGCATGGCAACCGCAGCCGCCCCCGGCCGCCCCGGCCCCGATAGCCTGAGATTCGGCATTGTCGGGGGAAACAGCCGCGGGATGTTCGTGATGCAAAGGTCGGACCGCCAGACGGGTGAATTGATCCTAGTTCAGAGGTTAAGAGGACCACAGAATATCAGTGTTGATGTGGACATGTCAGAGTATAGTGATCGCACCTTCCAGGCTAAGCATGTGGCGAAGGTGCATATTCTGGTATCAGCGTATAACTTCTGAGGAGGATGGACGGACAGAGGAACGAGTGAAAGGGACAGAGGGAGGAAGGGAGAAGAGGAACGAAGAAGGAGGAGAGAGGGAGAAGAATGGAGAAAAGGAGGAGGAGAGAGGGAGAAGGATGGAGAGAGGGAGGAGGGCAGAGAGAGAGGGAGGAGGGCAGAGAGAGAGGGAGGAGGGCAGAGAGAGAGGGAGGAGGGCGGAGGGAGGAGGAGAGAGGGAGAAGGACGGAGAGTGAAGGACAGAGGGAGAAGGACGGAGAGAGAGGATGACGGAGAGAGAGAGAAGGGAGGAGAGAGAGATGAGGACAGAGAGAGGGAGGAGGACGGAGCGAGGGAGGAGGACGGAGAGAGAGAGGGAGAAGTCGGAAGGAAACGACAGAGCGGGAGGACAGAATGGTTTGGACTGACGTCGATTATGAAGTATATGAGTGAGGATGGTACTGAAATTAATGAATGGTGTATTGAGTGAGTTAATTACTGAATGAGTGAGTGGGTGAGTGAGTAAACATTTGTAAAGCAAACTAAAAGAGTGGTAATGGAATGGTAATGAGGTTGCCATGGTGACTGAAGGCTTTGCTCGTATATATGCAATGACATTGTGTAACAATGACATCAGTTTAAAGGCCCACACTGTTCCTTTAAAGCTGTTTATCAAAACGACTGAAAATATCACAGAATGGGCCTTTAAGAGTCATGAACCCCAGAATGCGTCCAAAGTGGCACCATATTCACTATTAAATAAACTACTTTTTCGTGCACTATGTAGGGAAAGGGGTGCCATTTGGGACGTAGACCCTTTAAACCATGAAGCACTCACATGGCCCTGATTTATCAGAATATGTTGTTGTTGTTGTTTATTTTGACACAGTCAGTGATTCAATGCAGTGTGATGTTACCTTATATCAGGTACAGCTGTTTTTACTGGCTTGCTTTGTGATTATAGGACCAAAACTCTAAGAACAACTTAAGGCGGTTTGGATGTAGTTTTTAACAATAGCATTGTACTTTGACATATTTCTAGTATCATATTGGGCTATTACAGGGTAACTACAGTGATTTGGCAGCCTTGCCAATGCAGTGTACAATATCATCTGATGTTTTAAGGAGTCTTTATTATCGCACATAACTATTTCTCCTGAAATAAAGACCGTCCTTCACTACTACTTTGACCTAATTTACATGCAACAAATCAGTTAGTTTGACCTGATTTACACCCTGTGTCCCTATCCAAAACACATCGGTTAGTTTGATCTGATTTACACCCTGTGTCCCTATCCAAAACACATCAGTTAGATTGATCTGATTTACACCCATGTCCCTATCCAAAACACATCAGTTAGTTTGACCTGATTTACACCCTGTGTCCCTATCCAAAACACATCAGTTAGTTTGACCTGATTTACACCCTGTGTCCCTATCCAAAACACATCAGTTAGTTTGACCTGATTTACACCCTGTGTCCCTATCCAAAACACATCAGGTAGTTTGACCTGATTTACACCCTGTGTCCCTATCCAAAACAAATCAGTTAGTTTGATCTGATTTACACCCTGTGTCCCTATCCAAAACACATCAGTTAGTTTGACCTGATTTACACCCTGTGTCTCTATCCAAAACACATCAGTTAGTTTGACCTGATTTACACCCTGTGTCCAAAACCCAGTTTATCCAAAACACATCAGTTAGTTTGACCTGATTTACACCCTGTGTCCCTATCCAAAACACATCAGTTAGTTTGACCTGATTTACACCCTGTGTCCCTATCCAAAACACATCAGTTAGTTTGACCTGATTTACACCCTGTGTCCCTATCCAAAACACATCAGTTAGTTTGACCTGATTTACACCCTGTGTCCCTATCCAAAACACATCAGTTAGTTTGACCTGATTTACACCCTGTGTCCCTATCCAAAACACATCAGTTAGTTTGACCTGATTTACACCCTGTGTCCCTATCCAAAACACATCAGTTAGTTTGACCTGATTTACAAAACCCAGTTAGTTTGACCTGATTTACACCCTGTGTCCCTATCCAAAACACATCAGTTAGTTTGACCTGATTTACACCCTGTGTCCCTATCCAAAACACATCAGTTAGTTTGATCTAATATACACCCTGTGTCCCTATCCAAAACACATCAGTTAGTTTGATCTAATATACACCCTGTGTCCCTATCCAAAACACATCAGTTAGTTTGACCTGATTTACACCCATGTCCCTATCACACAACAAATCAGTTAGGATGATCAAGTGATCAGTAATATGATCAGCTATGTTCAGGTCTAAAGAAGAATTGATCAGAAAAAAAGCATGTTTATAGGGAAGTCCTTTGAAATCACAAACCAGAATGGAGGTCAAAGCCTGCACATACTGGACTGTTGGTCAATGTTAGAACCGAAAGAATGTCACGGCAGAGCTTTCACTTAGTTGTGACTGGAGTAATAGCCATATGGAAATTAAAGATATACTTCAGTGTGTTTTTCAATTATTTATTTATCCGAGAGAGACTAGAGAGAGAGAGCGATAGAGAGAGAGAGAAAGGGCGTAATGTTCACCACATGTGCTTTCTCTCTTGTCTTTCTTACTCTCCGTCTGTCTCCGCTCCTCCAGTGAAGGGGTGGAGGAGAGAGAGATAGAGAGAAGAGAAAGACATGCCCTGATCGTGTACTCACTACACCCCTGCCTCAAAATGACAATGCTCTTTAATGTCCGACTCAATACTTATCATTAGTAACATGCCTCCTTCACTCAGCTTACTGTCCTCGTTTGAAGCTGTATGCTTGGCCTATTTGATGATGCACACATGTTTTGTAGGAGTTCAGAGGAGGGTGATATTGCTGGAGACAGTTAGAGAGCAGAGTACTGTCTAGTCTGGGTAACACCGAACTCTCCAATTCCTCCTGACTTCAGAGTCTTTGATGTTGTCGGCACAATGCGTCAACAATGAAGGGGGCTTTGATTTTACTGGTTGGTTCTCCTCTGTGTCTTTCTCACACACAGCCCCCAAGCGCCACCCCCTTCTATTACAACAGAAATGGGCAGTACTTTTACCTTGTTCAATACCATTTTCCCTCTACCACTAACTGCTAGTGGGAATTTGAATGCTACAGTTGAATTCAGAAGTTTACATACAGCGTAGCCAAATACATTTAAATTCAGTTTTTCACAATTCCTGACATTTAATCCTAGTAAAAATTCCCTGTCTTAGGTCAGTTAGGATCACCACTTTATTTAAAAGATTGTGAAATGTCAGAATAATAGTAGAGAGAATTATTTATTTCAGATGTAATTTCTTTCATCACATTCTCAGTGGGTCAGACGTTTACATACACTCAATTAGTATTTGGTAGCATTGCCTTTAAATTGTTTAACTTGGGTGAAACGTTTTGGGTAGCCTTCCACAAGCTTCCCGCAATAATTTGGGCCCATTCCTCCTGACAGAGCTGGTGTAACTGAGTCAGGTTTGTAGGCCTCCTTGCTCGCACACACCTTTTTTAATTCTGCCCACAAATGGTATGTAGGATTGAGGTCAGGGCTTTGTGATGGCCACTTCAATACCTTGACTTTGTTGTCCTTAAGCCATTTTGCCACAAGTTTGGAAGTATGCTTGGGGTCATTGTCCATTTGGAAGACCCATTTGTCACAAAGCTTTAACTTCCTGACTGATGTCTTGAGATGTTGCTTCAATATATCCACATAATTCTCTTCCCCATGATGCCATCTATTTTGTGAAGTTCACCAGTCCCTCCTGCAGAAAAGCACCCCCACAACATTATGCTGCCACCCCGTGCTTCACGGTTGGGATGGTGTTCTTTGGCTTGCAAGCCTCCCCCTTTTCCTCCAAACGTAACGATGGTCATTATGGCCAAACAGTTCTATTTCATCAGACCAGAGGACATTTCTCCAAAAAGTAACAGTTTTGTCCCCATATGCAGTTGCAAACCGTAGTCTGTCTTTATTATGGGGGTTTTGGAGCAGTGTCTTCTTTCTTGCTGAGCGGCCTTTCAGGTTATGTCGATATAGGACTCGTTTTACTGTGGATAAAGATACTTTTATACAGGTTTTCTCCAGCATCTTCACAAGGTCCTTTGCTGTTGTCCTGGGATTGATTCACACCAAAGTACGTTCCTCTCTAGAAGTATGGCGGCTGTGTGGTTCCATGGTGTTTATACAGTGCCTTGCGAAAGTATTCGGCCCCCTTGAACTTTGCGACCTTTTTCCACATTTCAGGCTTCAAACATAAAGATATAAAACTGTATTTTTTTGTGAAGAATCAACAACAAGTGGGACACAATCATGAAGTGGAACGACATTTATTGGATATTTCAAACTTTTTTAACAAATCAAAAACTGAAAAATTGGGCGTGCAAAATTATTCAGCCCCCTTAAGTTAATACTTTGTAGCGCCACCTTTTGCTGCGATTACAGCTGTAAGTCGCTTGGGGTATGTCTCTATCAGTTTTGCACATAGAGAGACTGACATTTTTCCCATTCCTCCTTGCAAAACAGCTCGAGCTCAGTGAGGTTGGATGGAGAGCATTTGTGAACAGCAGTTTTTAGTTCTTTCCACAGATTCTCGATTGGATTCAGGTCTGGACTTTGACTTGGCCATTCTAACACCTGGATATGTTTATTTTTGAACCATTCCATTGTAGATTTTGCTTTATGTTTTGGATCATTGTCTTGTTGGAAGACAAATCTCCGTCCCAGTCTCAGGTCTTTTGCAGACTCCATCAGGTTTTCTTCCAGAATGGTCCTGTATTTGGCTCCATCCATCTTCCCATCAATTGTAACCATCTTCCCTGTCCCTGCTGAAGAAAAGCAGGCCCAAACCATGATACTGCCACCACCATGTTTGACAGTGGGGATGGTGTGTTCAGGATGATGAGCTGTGTTGCTTTTACGCCAAACATAATGTTTTGCAATGTTGCCAAAAAGTTCAATTTTGGTTTCATCTGACCAGAGCACCTTCTTCCACATGTTTGGTGTGTCTCCCAGGTGGCTTGTGGCAAACTTTAAACAACACTTTTTATGGATATCTTTAAGAAATGGCTTTCTTCTTGCCATTCTTCCATAAAGGCCAGATTTGTGCAATATACGACTGATTGTTGTCCTATGGACAGAGTGTCCCACCTCAGCTGTAGATCTCTGCAGTTCATCCAGAGTGATCATGGGCCTCTTGGCTGCATCTCTGATCAGTCTTCTCCTTGTATTAGCTGAAAGTTTAGAGGGACGGCAGGTCTTGGTAGATTTGCAGTGGTCTGATACTCCTTCCATTTCAATATTATCGCTTGCACAGTGCTCCTTGGGATGTTTAAAGCTTGGGAAATCTTTTTGTATCCAAATCCGGCTTTAAACTTCTTCACAACAGTATTTCGGACCTGCCTGGTGTGTTCCTTGTTCTTCATGATGCTCTCTGCGCTTTTAACGGACCTCTGAGACTATCACAGTGCAGGTGCATTTATACGGAGACTTGATTACACACAGGTGGATTGTAATTATCATCATTAGTAATTTAGGTCAACATTGGATCATTCAGAGATCCTCACTGAACTTCTGGAGAGAGTTTGCTGCACTGAAAGTAAAGGGGCTGAATAATTTTGCACGCCCAATTTTTCAGTTTTTGATTTGTTAAAAAAGTTTGAAATATCCAATAAATGTCGTTCCACTTCATGATTGTGTCCCACTTGTTGTTGATTCTTCACAAAAAAATACAGTTTTATATCTTTATGTTTGAAGCCTGAAATGTGGCAAAAGGTCGCAAAGTTCAAGGGGGCCGAATACTTTTAAAGACTGTACTTGCATACTATTGTTTGTACAGATGAATGTGGTACCGTCAAGCTTTTGAAATTGCTCCCAAGAATGAACCAGACTTGGGATTTTTTTTTCTGAGGTCTTGGCTGATTTCTTTTGATTTTCCCATGATGTCAAGCAAAGAGGCACTGCGTTTGAAGGTAGGCCTTGAAATACATCTACAGGTACACCTCCAATTGACTCAAATGATGTCAATTAGCCTAACAGAAGCTTCTAAAGCCATGACATCCTTTTATGGAATTTTCCAAGCTGTTTAAAGGCACAGTCAAGTTAGTGTATGTAAACTTCTGACCCACTGGAATTGTGATACAGTGAATTAATTATAAGTGAATTAATGTCTGTAAACAATTGTTGGAAAAATGACTTGTGTCATGCACAAAGTAGATGTCCTAACCGACTTGCCAAAACTATAGTTTGTTAACAAGAAATTTGTGGAGTGGTTGAAAAACTAGTTTTAATGACTCCAACCTAAGTGTATTTAAACTTCCGACTTCAACTGTATGTTTACATTTTGAAATGACGCCGCGCTCGGTTTTTTGGTTTGGAAAGTTTTGAAGGTGTCTGAAAAAATGTCTTGGAAAAGTTTGGTTAGTATCTTTTGATTTTGTATCCCGCGTCACAGTTAGCCCTTGTGGCTGGAACCGCGGATTGTCCCAGGCTTGTAGCTGTCTGGAATCCTACTGTTTGTTGCTGTTTCCATCTTCCCTGTGACTTGACCTGTCTGGAATTGTGGGGAGTAACAGCGTAGCCTACATTGCCATGACAAAGACCAAAGCTGGTGGGAGTGGGTACTGTTGAGGACAGTGGTGTCTCTCTATCACAGGGGAAGGTTCTTTCAAATGAACGAAAAGAGTTCTACAAGCAGTTGTTACAACATCAAGAAAATAGCGTCAAGTGTTTTGTCCAAATACTGGTGGATTCAACTAATAAAAGAATAGACAACCTGAACAGAGTGGTCCAGTACCTGAATAACAGTTTGCACTACATGACCAAAAGTATGTGGACACCTGCTCGTCGAACATCTCATTCCAAAATCATGGGCATTAATATGGAGTTGGTTCCCCCTTTGCTGCTATATCAGCCTCCACTCTTCTGGGAAGGCTTTCCACTAGATGTTGGAACATTGCTGCAGGGACTTGCTTCCATTCAGCCACAAGAGAGCATTAGTGAGGTCGGACACTGATGTTGGGCGATTAGGCCTGGCTCGCAGTCAACGTTCCAATTCATCCCAAAGGTGTTGGATGGGTTTGAGGTCAGGGCTCTGTGCAGGCCAGTCAAATTCTTCCACACAAACCATTTCTGTATGGACCTCGCTTTGTGCAGGGGGCATTGTCATACTGAAACAGGAATGGGTCTTCCCCAAACTGTGGCCACAAAGTTGGAAGCACAGAATCATCTAAAGTTATTGTATGCTGTAGCGTTATGATTTCCCTTCACTGTAACTAAGTGGCCTAGCCCGAACCATGAAAAACAGCCCCAGACCAGTATTCCTCCTCCACCAAACTTTACAGTTAGCACTATGTATACGGGCAGGTAGCGTTCTCCTGACTTCCTCCAAACCCAGATTCACAATAACAGGACTTACAGTTGATCATGGCAGCTCTAGCAGGGCAGAAATTTGACGAACTGACATGTTGGAAAGGTGGCATCCTATGACAATGCCACTTTGAACTGAGCTCTTCAGTATGGCTATTCTACTGCCAGTGTTTTCTATGGAGATTGCATGGCTGTGTGCTCGATTTTACACAACTGTCAGCAACGGGTGTGGCTGAAATGACCAAATCCTCTAATTCCAAGGGGTGTCCATATACCTTTGTATATATTGTGTATTTAGCCTTAGAAATAAGGTTCATGAAATCAACAACTTGCTAACATCTGATGACATTCATACAGTAAATTAGCAATTTCTGACACTCACTTAGATAATTCCTTTGATACAGCAGTAGCAACACAAGGATATAACATCTATAGAAGAGACAGAAATGCTTATGGGGGACGTGTTGCTACAGTGGGTCAAAAAAGTATTTAGTCAGCCACCAATTGTGCAAGTTCTCCCACTTAAAAATATGAGAGAGGCCTGTAATTTTCATCATAGGTACACTTCAACTATGACAGACAAAAAATCCAGAAAATCACATTGTAGGATTTTTAATTAATTTATTATGGTTATGGTGGAAAATAAGTATTTGGTCAATAACAAAAGTTTATCTCAATACTTTGTTATATACCCTTTGTTGGCAATGACAGAGGTCAAACGTTTTCTGTAAGTCTTCACAAGGTTTTCACACACTGTTGCTGGTATTTTGGCCCATTCCTCCATGCAGATCTCATCTAGAGCAGTGATGTTTTGGGGCTGTTGCTGGGCAACACAGACTTTCAACTCCCTCCAAAGATGTTCTCTGGGGCTGAGATCTGGAGACTGGCTAGGCCACTCCAGGACCTTGAAATGCTTCTTACGAAGCCACTCCTTCATTGCCCGGGCGGTGTGTTTGGGATCATTGTCAAAAGACCCAGCCACGTTTCATCGTCAATGCCCTTGCTGATGGAAGGAGGTTTTCACTCAAAATCTCTCGATACATGGCCCCATTCATTCTTTCCTTTACACGGATCTGTCGTCCTGGTCCCTTTGCAGAAAAGCAGCCCCAAAGCATGAAGCCCCAAAGCATAAAGTTTGGATGCAACTCAGCATTCTTTGTCCTCCAAACACGACGAGTTGAGGTTTTACCAAAAAGTTATATTTTGGTTTCATCTGACCATATGACATTCTCCCAATCTTCTTCTGGATCATCCAAATGCTCTCTAGCAAACTTCAGACGGGCCTGGACATGTACTGGCTTAAGGGGGACACGTCTGGCACTGCAGGATTTGAGTCCCTGGCGGCGTAGTGTGTTACTGATGGTAGGCTTTGTTACTTTGGTCCCAGCTCTCTGCAGGTCATTCACTAGGTCCCCCCGTGTGGTTCTGAGATTTTTGCTCACCGTTCTTGTGATCATTTTGACCCCACGGGTGAGATCTTGCGTGGAGCCCCAGATCGAGGGAGATTATCAGTGGTCTTGTATGTCTTCCATTTCCTAATAATTGCTCCCATAGTTGATTTCTTCAAACAAAGCTGCTTACCTATTGCAGATTCAGTCTTTCCAGCCTAGTGCAGGTCTACAATTTTGTTTCTGGTGTCCTTTGACAGCTCTTTGGTCTTGGCCATAGTGGAGTTTGGAGTGTGACTGTTTGAGGATGTGGACAGGTGTCTTTTATACTGACAACAAGTTCAAACATTTGCCATTAATACAGATAAAGAGTGGAGGACAGAGGAGCCTCTTAAAGAAGAAGTTACAGCTCTGTGAGAGCCAGAAATCTTGCTTGTTTGTGGGTGACCAAATACTTATTTTCCACCATAATTTGCAAATAAATTCATTAAAACGTGTGATTTGTGATTTTCTGGATTTTTTCCCCTAATTTTGTCTGTCATAGTTGAAGTGTACCTATGATGAAAATGACAGGCCTCTCTCATCCTTTTAAGTGGGAGAACATGCACAATTGGTGGCTGACTAAATACTTTTTTTGCCCCACTGTATATACACTGCTCAAAAAAATAAAGGGAAGACTTAAACAACACAATGTAACTCCAAGTCAATCACACTTCTGTGAAATCAAACTGTCCACTTAGGAAGCAACACTGATTGACAATAAATTTCACATGCTGTTGTGCAAATGGAACAGACAACAGGTGGAAATTATAGGCAATTAGCAAGACACCCCCAATAAAGGAGTGGTTCTGCAGGTGGTGACCACAGACCACTTCTCAGTTCCTATGCTTCCTGGCTGATGTTTTGGTCATTTTTGAATGCTGGCGGTGCTTTCACTCTAGTGGTAGCATGAGATGGAGTCTACAACCCACACAAGTGGCTCAGGTAGTGCAGCTCATCCAGGATGGCACATCAATGCGAGCTGTGGCAAGAAGGTTTGCTGTGTCTGTCAGCGTAGTGTCCAGAGCATGGAGGGGCTACCAGGAGACAGGCCAGTACATCAGGAGACGTGGAGGAGGTCGTAGGAGGGCAACAACCCAGCAGCAGGACCACTACCTCCGCCTTTGTGCAAGAAGGAGCAGGAGGAGCACTGCCAGAGCCCTGCAAAATGACCTCCAGCAGGCCACAAATGTGCATGTGTCTGCTCAAATGGTCAGAAACAGACTCCATGAGGGTGGTATGAGGGCCCGACGTCCACAGGTGGGGGTTGTGCTTACAGCCCAACACCGTGCAGGACGTTTGGCATTTGCCAGAGAACACCAAGATTGGCAAATTCGCCACTGGCACCCTGTGCTCTTCACAGATGAAAGCAGGTTCACACTGAGCACATGTGACAGACGTGACAGAGTCTGAAGACGCTGTGGAGAACATTCTGCTGCCTGCAACATCCTCCAGCATGACCGGTTTGGTGGTGGGTCAGTCATGGTGTGGGGTGGCATTTCTTTGGGGGCCGCACAGCCCTCCATGTGCTCGCCAGAGGTAGCCTGACTGCCAGTAGGTACCGAGATGAGATCCTCAGACCCCTTGTGAGACCATATGCTGGTGTGGTTGGCCCTGGGTTCCTCCTAATGCAAGACACTGCTAGACCTCATGTGGCTGGAGTGTGTCAGCAGTTCCTGCAAGAGGAAGGCATTGATGCTATGGACTGGCCCGCCCATTCCCCAGACTTGAATCCAATTGAGCACATCTGGGACATCATGTCTCGCTCCATCCACCAACGCCACGTTGCACCACAGACTGTTCAGGAGTTGTACGGAGGTCATACAGGCACGTGGAGGCCACACACACTACTGAGCCCCATTTTGACTTGTTTTAAGGACATTACATTCAAAGTTGGATCAGCCTGTAGTGTGGTTTTCCACTTTAATTTTGAGTGTGACTCCAAATCCATAAATTTGATTTACATTGATAATTGTGTGATTTTGTTGTCAGCACATTCAACTTTGTAAAGAAAAAAGTATTTAATAAGAATATTTAATTCATTCAGATCTAGGATGTGTTATTTTAGTGTTCCCTTTATTTTTTTGAGCAGTGTATATATTTGACCCCCGTACTTTGAGTATTTATTTTCATTTATATATATGAAAATAAATACAAGAAAGACATATATGAAAATAAATACTCAAAGTACGGGGGCCAAATAAAATCACCTGCCGGCCACCTATTGGGGAACCCTGCTAATATGCATTTCTTGGAGTCAAGGCCTCCAGGAGAAACCCAAGCACAGGGGTTTCCTACCAAGTTATGTGTAGGGTAGCATGCAACATTTTTCTGTTGTCTGTCACAATGTCAAAAGAGAGACATGAACATTATCAGAATGGAAAGTTGTCATATAAAGCTGTCACATATAGCATTCCCAGCTTGTGTTCCCTTTACACACAAAATGAAGAAATTATCATCTCCAACATTCCAAATTGTCCAGATTCCGACGGCATGGACGTCGACCATGGGCTCTCCATCCTCCTGAAACAGCATCCCTCCTTCCTTCTTCTCCTCTTTACTTTTGTACCCATTTCAAAATGGCCCAGTAATAACCAAAAGTATGAAACTCTATGGAAAACCAGAAAGTGATTCTGAAAGGCCAACAGTAGAACCTTCTTTCCCCCGGAGCGTGAGTCACTTCATGAAAACAGAAAAGCAGTGAGATTTTTGTCAGTGGGCTATTTCAGAAAACAATTTGGAGGACGGTGAGGTCGGCTGTGGATCGATGTGGGATAAATGTCTGGAGGTAGTCCAACAGTAGAGAAGACAATGAGGATCTTTTTTTTCAGGTAGAACTCTAGTCTCTCTCTCTATCACTCTCTCTACCTCAAAACCTCCAGCATATCAGCAACAAAGCTAACACTCAACTCCAGCCAGCATCAGAGAAACAACAACAAATGCCGCATTATGGGAACACGAAGAAACAGACCTCATGATCGTCACTTGTGAGGCCATCATTGACAAATATCTCTTAGAGGTTTACATTAGCCACTAAAAGAGGTTCTAAAAAGTGCCTGATCACTAGAAAAGGGGTCACAGGGTGGAAGGTGATGGTACATAGGGGTACCCTGACGTAAAAATGTCAAACACAGGGGCCTCTGCAGGTTACTTACAGTCAAGGCCCAGTGCTGATTTAGGATCAGATCTCCCCTGTCCATGTAAGGGGGATACCTAGTCAGTTGTACAACTGAATGCATTCAACTGAAATGTGTCTTTTGCATTTAACCCAACCCCTCAATCAGAGAGGTGCGGGGGGCTGCCATAGCATTTTACCTTGTCAGCTTAGGGATTCGATCCAGCAACCTTTCGGTTACGGGCCCAACACTCTAACCACTAGGCTACCTGCTGCCCCTCTAATCTTATTCATTATAATCTTAAAGGCAAAACTGATCCTAGATCAGCACTCATACTCTGAAACACTTTGTGAAAATGGGCCCTGGGCTCCACAATGTCTGTTGATCCCAATTCATTCCCTGCCAAACTTTACGTCCCTCTTAGCCCTGAGTAGGTCTTCACTAGTTAACACAGCCACAAAGTCATAATTGTGAAATGGTGCTGTGGCTGTGTTAACTAGTGACAAACCTCTAAGCAACCCTTCGATGTTGGCAGATCTGTAAGGTGTAAGGTGTAAGCTCCTCCTCTACACAGCATACTTCCCCAATACCCTTTAGATCAGCAAACTTCTGGGGCCAATAGGGAGGGAATGAATTGGGACGGGCTGTGGCTGTCGCTCACCACTTCTCGTTTCCGTAGGTGTCAACATAGGGATATGGTTGGCTGAGGGATTTCATAACCCTACATTCACCCTGGCCTGTAGCAGTCAGCTTTCTAACAAACTCTGTGTCATTTAACAAACGTTCCTTACTTGATCCTTTGAAGAAAGAAAGCTTTCTTTAAAAACATGTTAGTGAAAAACAAGCTTTCATTGTGACAGGACACACACTGCAGGTGCATGCGATTGTAGAGTTCACGAGGTGTTCATACATAAGTGCCTTCACAAAATTCACAGCCTATAGCCCTCTGTAGAACAGATTGGGTTTATTCACGCAAGTCAGGAACACGTTGATTCTGTATAGTAGTCCATACACCCCATTACCTTACTGAACAGTCAAGAAAAAGACATATCACTTTAAATACCATTAAACAAACGGCTTAGTCTGGTTATCAAAAGGATGTTTTAAAACCCCCTCATGGTAAATACAGTATATGTAAAGGTTCTGAGCGGTTTCTCTGACTTCGGATGAAAATTAGTTAGTCTTTGCTATCTGCGGCACACGAAGAGCTGTAAAAATGGAACATCTCATTCCACTAGACTAAAACAGGGGTTCCCTTTCCAGCATTGGGCAACATCCAGCGCCCCCCCCCCCTGTGCGCACAAGCACTGTTCATGAAACAAACTGTTCACACCCCTCATCGGTGAAGAGAATTTTGCAGGTTTAAAGCTAATTGTCTTGCAATTCTATACATTCTGCCGTGTATTCATGTGATACGTGACAAAAAAAAATACAATATCTATGGGAAATATTATTGTTTTACAGCTGACACGGGCTACTTGATCTGGACACTTCTGACAAGTTACAAATAGCTCTCTAAGGTATGCAATGACTGACATGACAAGAGGAACTGAATTCTACTATTACAACATTCAAGAGTAAGTTTAAAGCCGGACTGAGTTCCTAGAGAACGTCACCCAGTCAACACAGGAACACATTGGTTTGGTAAGAAATCTGACTGAGGGAACAGTCCTGCCAGATGGGACAGTATACCACCTCGTGAGAGCACCAATATGACGTCATATGATGATAGCACATCTGCCTGACTAGATCATGGCTGGGTTCAGGACGCTGAAATAACCAAGATCTTATAATGATCAGTGGTTAGAATATTTTCCTGTGACTGCAATAATACAAAAACATATTGGTCAAATAAACATGTTTTATTTACAATTAAATTAACCATTGTATTACAATAACAATCAGAAATACAGATTCTCTTTCTCTCCAAGTCAACAGAAATAAATAGACATACAGGCAAATGAATATGTACTTCCCAAATGGCACCTATCTAGTGAGTTACTTTTGACCAGGGTGAATAGAACTCTGGTCAAAAGTAGTGCACTCTATAGGGAATAGGGCTCTGGTCAAAAGTAGTGCACTCTATAGGGAATAGGGCTCTGGTCAAAAGTAGTGCACTCTATAGGGAATAGGGCTCTGGTCAAAAGTAGTGCACTCTATAGGGAATAGGGCTCTGGTCAAAAGTAGTGCACTCTATAGGGAATAGGGCTCTGGTCAAAAGTAGTGCACTATATAGGGAATAGAGCTCTGGTCGAAAGTAGTGCACTCTATAGGGAATAGTGTGCCATTTCAGAAGCAGCCCTGGAATGAAATGTTCAAGCATAGTTCTGAAGACAAAAACTTCCAAAAATAGGTACAAGGCAATAAATATTCAGTCACCTGGTGACTTAGGAAACAACAGGACTAACAGTCAGCCCAAACCAGACTGTTCTATGAAAATAACAGACAAGTGAATACAGTCGTAGGCTACATGACAAGGAAAGACTGAGCATGAAGGCAGCCAGGGTCTGAGTAAGAAGAAGCATCTAATTCTGATTTTCTACAAGTTAGGAAAAGCTCCAAATACACTAGGTCTGATTCCCAAACGCATCCCTAGACCCTACTGCCTACACACGAGATCGGAGGGGAAAGATTGGAAAATCTAGGGGGTAGGGGTTGTTTCTGGACAGGCCCTAGGAAATAGTTGGAGTTGAGAACGAGTAAATGGACAACCCCCTAACCTTGTGCCTAGGCTGCAGAGGACAACATCATGAACCAATCCAACATAAACCCCTTGTGCCTATCCAAGGTCCAAAGCGATATAACCGCCATCGATAAAAGACAGCACTGTGCAGCCGTCTTCATCGACCCGGCCAAGGCTTTCGACTCTGTCAATCACCGCATTCTTATTGGCAGACTCAATAGCCTTGGTTTCTCAAATGACTGCCTCGCCTGGTTCACCAACTACTTTTCAGATAGAGTTCAGTGTGTCAAATCGGAGGGCCTGTTGTCCGGACCTCTGGCAGTCTCTATGGGGGTGCTCACAGGGTTCAATTCTTCTATCCCCGGGGCGTGAGTCACTTCATGAAAACAGAAAAGCAGTGAGATTTTTGTCAGTGGGCTATTTCAGAAAACAATTTGGAGGACGGTGAGGTCGGCTGTGGATCGATGTGGGATAAATGTCTGGAGGTAGTCCAACAGTAGAGAAGACAATGAGGATCTTTTTTTTCAGGTAGAACTCTAGTCTCTATCTCTCTACCTCAAAACCTCCAGCATATCAGCAACAAAGCTAACACTCAACTCCAGCCAGCATCAGAGAAACAACAACAAATGCCGCATTATGGGAACACGAAGAAACAGACCTCATGATCGTCACTTGTGAGGCCATCATTGACAAGTATCTCTTAGAGGTTTACATTAGCCACTAAAGGAGGTTCTAAAAAGTGCCTGATAACTAGAAAAGGGGTCACAGGGTGGAAGGTGATGGTACATAGGGGTACCCTGACGTAAAAATGTCAAACACAGGGGCCTCTGCAGGTTACTTACAGTCAGGGCCCAGTGCTGATTTAGGATCAGATCTCCCCTGTCCATGTAAGGGGGATACCTAGTCAGTTGTACAACTGAATGCATTCAACTGAAATGTGTCTTTTGCATTTAACCCAAACCCTCAATCAGAGAGGTGCGGGGGGCTGCCATAGCTTTTTACCTTGTCAGCTTAGGGATTCGATCCAGCAACCTTTCGGTTACGGGCCCAACACTCTAACCACTAGGCTACCTGCTGCCCCTCTAACCTTATTTATTATAATCTTAAAGGCAAAACTTATCCTAGATCAGCACTCATACTCTGAAACGCTTTGTGAAAATGGGCCCTGGGCTCCACAATGTCTGTTGATCCCAATTCATTCCCTGCCAAACTTTACGTCCCTCTTGGCCCTGAGTAGGTCTTCACTAGTTAACACAGCCACATAGTCATAACTTTTAAATGGTGTTGTGGATGTGTTAACTAGTGACAAACCTCTAAGCAACCCTTCGATGTTGGCAGATCTGTAAGGTGTAAGCTCCACCTCTACACAGCATACTTCCCCAATACCCTTTAGATCAGCAAACTTCTGGGGCCAAGAGGGAGGGAATGAATTGGGACGGGCTGTGGCTGTCACTCACCACTTCTCGTTTCCATAGGTGTCAACATAGGGATATGGTTCACCAACTACTTTTCAGATAGAGTTCAGTGTGTCAAAATCGGAGAGCTTGTTGTCCGGACCTCTGGCAGTCTCTATGGTTTGCCACACAGTTCAATTCTCAGGCCGACTCTTTTCTCTGTATATATCAATGATGTCGCTCTTGCTGCTGGTGATTCCCTGATCCACCTCTACGCGGACGGCACCATTTTGTATACATCTGGCCCTTCTTTGGACACTGTTAACAAATGAACTTCAATGCCATACAACACTCCTTCCATGGCCTCCAACTGCTCTTAAATGCTAGTAAAACTAAATGCATGCTCTTCAACCGATCGCTGCCGCACCTGCCCACCCGTTCAGCATCACTACTCTGGACAGTTCTGACTTTAGAATATGTGGACAACTACAAATACCTAGGTGTCTGGTTAGACTGTAAACTCTCCTTCCAGACTCACATTAAGCATCTTCAATCCAAAATATAGAACCGGCTTCCTATTTCGCAACAAAGCCTCGTGCTGCCAAACATACCCTCGTAAAACTGACTATCCTACCGATCCTTGCCTTCGGTGATGTCCTTTACAAGATAGCCTCCAACACTCTACTCAGCAAATTGGATGCAGTCTATCACAGTGCCATCCATATACTACCCACCACTGCGACCTGTATGCTCTCGTTCACTGGTAACCATATACTGGGGTGAAAACAGACTCTCTATTTGCACATCATCATCTGCAGTCATGCCCATAAATTGTAGTGGTGTAAAGTACTTAAGTAAAAAATACTTTAAAGTATTGCTTACGTAGTTTTTTGGGGTATCTGTACTTTACTATTTATATTTCTGACAACTTTTACATTTACTCCACTACATTCTTAAAGAACCCTACTGCCTCTGATCTGGCAGACTCACTAAACACACATGCTTCATTTGTAAAATAAGTGTTAGAATGTGCCCCTGGCTATCTGTATATTAAAATAAAATGGTGCCATCTGATTTGCTTAATATAAGGAATTTGACATGATTTATACTTTTGATACTTAAGTATATGTTAGCAATTACATTTAATGTTGATACTTGAGGAAAAGTATTTAGTTCTAAATATACTTATGTAGTATTTTACTGGAGGATTTTTACTTTTTCTACCACTAGGAAATGTATGAAAATCAGCATTGTCAACAAGCTAGGTAATGCTAGCTAGCCGGTGTGTTTTCATTTGAATTACACCAATGACTCAGGGTTGCTTTTCACCAACGGTGATCCAAGAGGCAGTGGGACAGCTTTTCATTACTTTGGAGGATACTTCTGAAGTGATGACTGTACTCTGTGGGGATCTCAAAGCTCATCACAGTCCCAATACAGAGGATCTGCAGACGGCGGAGACGCCCTGATGACATGGATCTGCCAGCCTACCTGCCTGCCCTTGGACATGCTGACCAGACCACCACCGCTGCTGACCATCTAGCTATGAGCTTCCAGATCCTCTCATGAGAGCAGCTGTCCATCTGGAGGTTTCAGGAAACACTCAGACTTGACCCATCTACTGTTGTAGCCTATATCTCTAAATACATGCTTGTTGGTTATTTTGCTTAACAAGCACTTTGAGATTCTGTCCAATGAAAAGCACTATAGAAGCTGAATAAATTATTATTCATTATAACTTCAATGCCATGGGCCTCAACTAAAGTACTGCCTCTACTAACCAACCTCAGGGGTGCATCAGTGATGTGAAACTTTCTGAACATCAATAGCAGATAGAACGGAATTGTGTTGGCTCTAGCATTATTCTTCTGACAGACAATCTACACAAGACATTTCTATCTGAACAGAGCCAAGCCCTGTGATCCTACACTTACATCAACACTTCTGTTTAGTACTGCGTAACTCACACTAAACGAATTAATCCTGTGTCCCAGCATAGAAAACACAATGCAGACAACTCTCCCCCACACAACACATCACATTATACTTTGGTTAGGAAGCAATAAAGCTTTCGCTCAGTGAGATAAACAATATATACACACACACACACACACACACCTCTGAATTATCATCCATCAAAATATCACATTGGTCTTATATTACATAATGTATCCAATTGGTGTAGAAATAATATACCAGCTTGTTCCCCTCTCCAAGATACAGTATAAAGTCAAGTTATCACAAAAACTGTCCCAAATGGCATCCTATTCCCTATACACATTAGTCATTTAGCAGATGCTCTTATCCAGAGCAACTTACAGAAGTGAGTGCATATATCTTCATACTTTATTGTACTGGACACCCAGTGGGAATCAAACCCACAACCCTGGCGTTGCAATCGCCATGGTGTACCAACTGAGCCACACGGGTCCATAGTTCCCTACTTTTGACCATTACCCCATAATGACGAAGTGAAAAGAGGATTTCAGAAATGTTTGAAAATGTATGAAACAAACAGAAATACCTAATTTACATAAGTATTCTGACCCTTTGCTATCAGACTTGAAATTGAACTCCGGTGCATCCTGTTTCCATTGATCATCCTTGAGATGTTTCTACAACTTGATTGGAGTCCACCTGTGGTAGATTCAATTGATTGGACATGATTTGGAAAGGCACACCCTAGTCTATAGAAGGTCCCACAGTTGACAATGCAAGTCAGAGCAAAAACCAAGCCATGTTGTCGAAGGAATTGTCCTTAGGGGTTGATATAGGATTGTGCCAAGGCACAGATCTGGGGAAAGGGTACCAAAAAATGTCTGCAGCATTGAAAGTCCCCAAATACACTGCCCTCCATCATTCTTAAATGGAAGAACTTTCTAGAGCAATCAAGGGAGAAGGACCTTGGTCAGAGAGGTGACCAAGTACCCGATGGTGACTCACACAGCTCCAGAGTTCCTCTGTGGCGATGGGAGAACCTTCCAGAAGAATAACGATTTCTGCAGCACTCCACCAATCAGGCCTTTAGGGTAGTGGCCAGACAGAAGCCACTCCTCAGTAAAAAGTACATAACAGCCCTCTTGGAGTTTCCCAAAAGGTACCTAAAGGACTCTCAGACCATGAGAAACAAGATTCTCTGGTCTGATGAAACCAAGATAGAACTTGTTAGCCTGAATGTCAAGCGTCACATTTGGAGGAAACCTGGCACCATCCCCTACGGTGAAGCATGGTGGTGGCAGCATCATGCTGTGGGGATGTTTTTCAGCGGTAGGGAGTTGGAGACTAGACAGGATCGACAGAAAGATGAACAGAGCAAAGTACAGAGAGATACTTGATGAAAACCTGCTCCAGAGCGCTCAGGACTTCAGACTGGGGCAAAGGTTCACCTTCTAACAGGACAATGACCCTAAGCACACAGCCAAGACAATGCAGGAGTGGCTTCAGGACAAGTCTCTGAATGTCCTTGAGGGACCCAGCCAGAGCATGGACTTGAACCCGAGCTAACATCACTTGAGACCGTAAAAAAAAACGGTGCAGCGACACTCCTCTTCCAACCTGACAGAGCTCGAGAGGATCTGCAGAGAAGAATGGGAGAAACTCCCTAAATACAGGAGTGGCAGGCTTATAGTGTCAAACCCAAGAAGACTCGAGGCTGTAATCTCTGCCAAAAATGCTTGAACAAAGTTCTGAGTAAAGGGTCTGAATTCTTATGGAAATGTGATATTTCAGTTCTTTTATTTTGCAAAACATTCTAAAAACCTATTTTCATTCAGTCATTATGGGTTATTGAGTGTAGTTTGATGAGGGAAAAAAACTAACATTTAATCAATTTTAGAACATAGCTGTAACGTAACAAAATGTTAAAAAAAGTAAAGGAGTCTGAATATTTTCCGAAGGCACTGAATAGGGAATAGGGTGCACTTTGGGTCACACACAATTGTTATGTCTTGGTTTGTGGAGAGGGTGCACACATTAGGGAACACCGCAGCAAAAATGTTTTGCAATGGAAAACTATAACCAGCATTTCTTATTGGACAAGTTCAGGTAGTACCTCCTGTTTAAATCAGTTTTCTTCCATTTGATACCCAATGAATGGACCCTGCTGATCGCCAAGTCAGAGGTGTTAAGCCCCAGTAGTGTTGTAGACAGAGGTCTGACTCTCAGCCTAAACAGGCCTAGGACGGGAGAGGTGTCGCGCTCCTGGTGATCTGTCTCTTCCATGCCATGCAGGAGGAACCAATCTCAGAAGGAAGAGATGCTCTGCATCCATCGTGGGTAGTAGGAAGATTTCCCCATGTTACTCCATCTTGGACATTTCATATTTTGTAGTCATGATTTCCTAGGTAAGGAATACAGTGGAAAATATATATATAGCTCTCTCTCTCTCGAATACCATAGTGGCTGTACATATAAAATTGCCTACTGGGAATTTAATAACATTATAGGAAATGCACAGTGAAATAAACCATATATACTGAGTTACAAAACATTAGGGGAAACCTAGTCAGTTGTACAACTGAATGCATTCAACTGAAATGTGTCTTCTGCATTTAACCCAACCCCTCAG
The DNA here is from genome assembly GCF_023373465.1 of Oncorhynchus keta. Taxonomy (NCBI): domain Eukaryota; kingdom Metazoa; phylum Chordata; class Actinopteri; order Salmoniformes; family Salmonidae; genus Oncorhynchus; species Oncorhynchus keta. Next base: position 3,085,285 of record NC_068422.1, read on the forward strand.
AGAGGTGCGGGAGGCTGTCATAATCAACATCCACGGCGCCCGGGAAACAGTGGGTTGACTGCCTTGCTCAGGGGCAAAACAACAGATTTTTACCATGTCAGCTAGGGGATTCGATCCAGCAACCTTTCAGTTACTGGCCCAACACTCTAACCACTAGGCTACCTGCTACCCTTATTAGGAAAGTCTTCCTAATATTTAGTTGCCTCCTCCTTTTGCCCTCAGAAAAGCCTCAATTCGCCGAGGGCATGGACTCTACAAGGTGTCTCAAGCGTTCTACAGGGATGCTGGCCCATGCTGACTCCAATGCTTCCCACGGTTGGCTGGATATACTTTGGGTGTTGGACCCAAAATTGAAACACACAGGAAACTTGAACGTGAAAACCCCAGCAGCATTGAAGTTCTTGACACACCGGTGAGCCTGACACCTACTGTTCAAAGGCACTTAAATCTGTCTGCCTTGCCCATTCACCCTCTGAATGGCACACATACATCTCAATTTTCTCAAGGCTTAAAAATCCTTCTTTAACCAATCTCCAACCCTTCATCTACACTGACTGAAGTGGATTTAACAAGTGACATCAATAAGGGCTCATATCTTTCACCTGATAGCACATGCCATGGAAAGAGCAGGTGTCCTTAATATTTTGTATCCTCAGTGTATTTTGCCATTGACAGAAATGACCCAGTGTTAAAAATATACACACCTCATCTGAATCAAGAAGGACAGGCAACGCTCTACAATGGAGGAAAATAAGGAGAAAACATTTGTTTTTATGAAACCACCACCTAATAATGGTGACCACATTAAACCAGGATTTCCCAAACTCGGTCCTGGGGACCCCAAGTGGTGCAGGTTTTGGTTTTTACCCTAACACTACACAGCTGATTAAAATGATCAAAGCCTGATGTTTAGTTGGTTATTTGAATCATCTGTGTAGTGCTGGGGTAAAAACGTGCACCCTTTGGGGTCCCGAGGACAGAGTTTGGAAAACGCTGCTATAAACACACCTGCTATTTTGGTGTTGATAGAACTATTTCTTGATAAGTGATGCTTACACGTCTGTTAGAGAGGTAGGAATGTTCTCTTCCACCCACTTCAAGTCTTCATCCTGGACAGGAGGGTGAAAATAAAAGAGAGAACTACTCAACGCTGCCCTCTGTTGTTTGAACTCGGATGTCATTCACTAGACTAAAAATACTGAACAAAAACATAAAACACAACAATGTTCCTGAGTTACAGGTCATATAAGGAAATCAGTCAATTTAAATAAATTCATTAGGCTCTAATCAATGGATTTTCACATGCCTGGGAAGGCATAAGCCCATCCAATTGGGAGCCAGGCCTACTCACTGGGGAGTATGGCACAGCCAATCAGAATGAGTTTTTCCCCCACAAAAGGGCTTTATTACAGACAGAAATACTCCTCAGTTTATCAGCTGTCCGGGTGGTTTGTCTCAGTCGATGCCGCAGGTGAAAAAGCCGGATTTGGAGGCCCTGGGCTGGTGTGGTTACACATGGTCTGCGGTTGTGAGGCCGGATGGACATACTACCAAATTCTCTAAAATTACATTGGATGCAGTTTATGGTAGAGAAATGAACATGTAATTCTCTGCCAATAGCTCTGGTGGTCATTCCTGCAGTCAGCATACCAATTGCACGCTTCCTCAAAACTTGAGACATCTGTGGCATTGCGTTGTGACAAAACTGCACATTTTAGTGGCCTTTTATTGTCCCCAGCACAAGGTGCACCTGTGTAATGATGTCGTTTAATCAGCTTCTTGATATGCCTAACCTGTCAGGTGGATGTATTTTCTTGTCAAAGGAGAAATGCTCACAAAAAGGGATGTAAACAAATTTGTGCACAACATTTGAGAGAAGCTTTTTGTGCTTTTATTTCATCTCATGAAACCAACACTTTACATGTTGCATTTATATTTGTGTTCAGTATATACAGTAGATGGTCATTTGTTCTTGAAGGTAATTTTTGTGCTTGAATTGCATCACAGGTCAGAGCAAACATTTGAGTGTCAGTTACCTGAAAGTGAAACTTTATTGACTGACAGAAAAGGTTCGCTTGTTGGTATGCTGTATTTATATGTGGAGATATTGTGTTCATATTGATTGGATAATTGGAAATGGACTTAATTCCCTGAGGGAACAAATCAAGTTGTATTAATTGAATTGAAGGTTTGATACTAACCGGGTTAGATCCTGAAGGCTTGGCTGAGCCGTTCGTCTCACTCTTAAAGTTGGAGGCTCTCAGCTTCATGCCATCAGCTGTGTGTGTTTAGAGAAACACGGAGAGAAAGATCACCAAGGTTCAAACACATTATCACTAAAGAAGTTAAAGAAAAACAGAAGTACATGTACAATACCTAAATTAGCTGACACCAGGAACTCCTCAATCTCCTCATCGTCAGAGTCATCCATCAGTGGAGTGAACGCATATCTGAGGAGAACAAAGGAACAGTTCAATTATGAACAGTTAGAAAGCCTTAATGGTTCTAAAGCTACAGAACATTTAAAGGCTGTGTAAGTGTGAGTGGTAAGGTGAGGCACTTTCTCCCTGACTGACTGTTGGTAGTTTGATATGTCAACCTATTGCCATTGATAAATCTACAGCACACTCAACAAGGTAGCGAAGGTGCAGGTTGTAGACAATGGTCTCCGCACACTTAGATCAAAGCACATTTCACTAATATAATAGGCAGGTCAATCATCACTGCTGGTTGTTAGCTGACTGAAAGGCACCAGAGGGTAGTGCGTCCAGCCCAGTACATGACTAGGGCCAAGCTTCCTGCCATCCAGGACCTGTCAACCAGGCGGTGTCAGAGGAAGGCCCTAAAAATGGTCAGACTCCAGGCAGACTAGTCAGAATGTTCTCTGCTACCGCAAGGCAAGCGGTACCGGAGTGCCAAGTCTAGGTCCAAAAGGCTTCTCAACAGCTTCTATCCCCAATCCGTAAGACTCCTGAACAACTAATGAAATGGCTACCCCCCCCCAAATAAAATGTGATTAGGCGTTCTCCAATACAACACTGTCTACATATAGGAGGACACACACACACATTTGATATTACTATCCTAGTGGGGACCTCAAAAGTACTTCCATTCAAAATCCTAATTTTCCCTGACCCTGAAAATAGGCTGCCATTTTTTTTACTCTCCTTGTGGGGAATTCTGCCCCTGAACAGGCAGTTAACCCACTGTTCCTAGGCCGTCATTGAAAATAAGAATTTCTTCTTAACTGACTTGCCCAGTTAAATAAAGGTTTAATAAAAGGTACCCACGAGGATAGCCACACACACCATGTAACCTCACCTTTGGTTGTTAGCAGAGGGTCTCCATAAGAACATGATAACCAGCAGTATGATGGAGAACAGGAACCTCCAGAAGGCATCATCTACCCACAGCTCCACCCAGTCCTGTTATATGGAATAATACAAACAATGTCATCCATGATACTGTTCAATACATGACCCAATACGGCAGTCTTGAGCTGGCATTTTTTAACAATACGTTGATTCAATGCTGTTGATTCAATGTCTTAAGTCCTGAACAGTGAAAATTATGTTTTCATTAAATTTAAATGATATTTGGATGAAACCAGTATCAGTTCAAAGAAATGTGACCCAAGTATGAAAAATGACTGTAGCTGGTACACTGATAAGGTTGATCATTGTGGTCCTTCTGTAGCACAGTTGGTAGAGCATGGTGCTTGTAACGCCAGGGTAGTGGGTTCGATTCCCGGGACCACCCATACGTAGAATGTATGCACACATGACTGTAAGTCGCTTTGGATAAAAGCGTCTGCTAAATGGCATATATATATATATATCATAAAGTTACTGGTCCCCTCGAGCTGTGTCAAGTCCCTGGATTCAGGAGGCAGGCAATACCAAGGATTTACTTGTAGCTTTATGCAACGTTATATAAAACCGGCATCACATGAATCTACACCTTGCTTTGTTTATAAACCAGTGGGTTGTGGGTTCCATTCCCACGGGGGAAAATGTATGCACTCACTACTGTAAGTGGCTCTGGATAAGAGAGTCTGCTAAATTACAAATGTCAATGTCAATCTCAAGCAGAATACTTCTAACCTTTCATCTGCTCTCATCCTTCTAGACCTATCGGCTGCCTTCGATACTGTGAACCATCAGATCCTCCTCTCCACCCTCTCCGAGTTGGGCATCTCCGGCGCGGCCCACGCTTGGATTGCGTCCTACCTGACAGGTCGCTCCTACCAGGTGGGGTGGCGAGAATCTGTCTCCTCACCACGCGCTCTCACCACTGGTGTCCCCCAGGGCTCTGTTCTAGGCCCTCTCCTGTTCTCGCTATACACCAAGTCACTTGGCTCTGTCATAACCTCACATGGTCTCTCCTATCATTGCTATGCAGACGACACACAATTAATCTTCTCCTTTCCCCCTTCTGATGACCAGGTGGCGAATCGCATCTCTGCATGTCTGGCAGACATATCAGTGTGGATGACGGATCACCACCTCAAGCTGAACCTCGGCAAGACGGAGCTGCTCTTCCTCCCGGGAAGGACTGCCCGTTCCATGATCTCGCCATCACGGTTGACAACTCCATTGTGTCCTCCTCCCAGAGCGCTAAGAACCTTGGCGTGATCCTGGACAACACCCTGTCGTTCTCAACTAACATCAAGGCGGTGGCCCGTTCCTGTAGGTTCATGCTCTACAACATCCGCAGAGTACGACCCTGCCTCACACAGGAAGCGGCGCAGGTCCTAATCCAGGCACTTGTCATCTCCCGTCTGGATTACTGCAACTCGCTGTTGGCTGGGCTCCCTGCCTGTGCCATTAAACCCCTACAACTCATCCAGAACGCCGCAGCCCGTCTGGTGTTCAACCTTCCCAAGTTCTCTCACGTCACCCCGCTCCTCCGCTCTCTCCACTGGCTTCCAGTTGAAGCTCGCATCCGCTACAAGACCATGGTGCTTGCCTACGGAGCTGTGAGGGGAACGGCACCTCAGTACCTCCAGGCTCTGATCAGGCCCTACACCCAAACAAGAGCACTGCGTTCATCCACCTCTGGCCTGCTCGCCTCCCTACCACTGAGGAAGTACAGTTCCCACTCAGCCCAGTCAAAACTGTTCGCTGCTCTGGCCCCCCAATGGTGGAACAAACTCCCTCACGACGCCAGGACAGCGGAGTCAATCACCACCTTCCGGAGACACCTGAAACCCCACCTCTTTAAGGAATACCTAGGATAGGATAAGTAATCCTTCTCGCCCCCCTAAAAGATTTAGATGCACTATTGTAAAGTGGCTGTTCCACTGGATGTTATAAGGTGAATGCACCAATTTGTAAGTCGCTCTGGATAAGAGCGTCTGCTAAATGACTTAAATGTAAATGTAAATCTGTGGTGCGACTGATAGTTACAGCTGGTCAAGCTACAGCTTGCATCGAGGCAAATAACACTGAAACATGCATATGAGAGCACCAGCTGTTCCGGGTGACTGTGTGATCACGCTCTACGCAGCCGATGTGAGTAAGACCTTTATACAGGTCAACATTCACAAGGTCGCAGGTCCAGAAAGATTACCAGGACGTGTACTGCGAGCATGCGCTGACAAGTGTCTTCACTGACATTTTAAACATCTCTGAGTCTATAATAACAACATGTTTCAAGCAGACCACCATAGTTCCTGTGCCAAAGAACACAAAGGTAACCTAACCTGCCTTAATGACTACCGACCCATAGCACTCACATCTGTAGCCATGAAGTGCTTCAAAAGGCCGGTCATGGCTCACAACACCACTATCCCAGAAACCCTAGACCCACTCTAATTTGCATACCGCCCCAACGGATTCACAGATGATGCAATCTCTACTGCACTCCAAACTGCCCTTTCCCACCTGGACAAAAGTAACACCTATGTGAGAATGATATTCATTGACAACAGCTCAGCATTGAACACCATAGTGCCCTCAAAGCTCCTCACTAAGCTAAGGACCCTGGGACTAAACACCTCCCTCTGCAACTGGATCCCAGACTTCCTGACAGGCCACCCCCAGGTGGTAAAGGTAGTAACAACACATCTGTCATGCTGATCCTCAACACAGGTGCCCCTCAGGGGTGCGTGCTCAGTCCCCTCCTGTACTCCCTGTTCACTCATGACTGCACGGCCAGGCGCGAGTCCAACACCATCATTCATTTTGCCGATGACACAACAGTGGTATGCCTGATCACAGACAACACTTTAAGGAGCTGGTCAAAGACCTGGACGTGCGGTGCCAGGACAACCTCTCCCTCAACATAATCGAAACAAAGGAGATGATTGTGGACTACAGGAAAGAGGACCGAGCACACCCCCAATCTCATCGACGGTGCTGTAGTGGAACAGGTTGAGCGCTTCAAGTTCCTTGATGTCCACATCATCAAAGATTGTCCAAGCACATCAAGACAGTCGAAGACGGCACGACAAAACCTATTCCCCCTCAGGAGACTGAAAAGATTTGGCATGGTTCCTCAGAGTCACCATTGAGAGCATGGTTGCATAACTGCCTGGTACAGCAACTGCTCAGCAGTTGTATGCTGAGCTGCAAGGCACCAGAGGGTAGTGCGAATGACCCAGTACATCACTGGGGCCAAGCTTCCTACCATCCAGGACCTCTATACCAGGTGGTGTCAGAGGAAGGCCCTAAATATTGTCAAAAACTCCGGCCACCCTAGTCATAGACTGTGCTCTCTGCTACCGCATGGCAAGTGGTACCGGAGCGCCAAGTCTAGGTCCAAGAAGCTTCTAAACAGCTTCTACCCCCAAGCCATAAGACTCCTGAACATCTATCAAATGGCAACCCAGACTATTTGCATTGCCTGGAACCTTTAAGAAATGCACAGAGCAGTCAAACTTGATATCACACAACTGGACCATTTGCTGCCATTACAAGAAGACATACTCACAGATTGACAGTCGGCTAGTCTGAATTTTTTCGTCGTCCACACCATGAAAATGATTGAAGCTGAAGGTGGGGGAAAAAAAATACAACCAAAACTGCATCAGACCAGTTCCATTCAATTGTGAGACTAATTCTGAATGAAGTATGAAGTAGGCTACATACATATACTGCTTTATAACGTTGTTCATAATGCCTTATACAGTAGTAATGTGTTATGATACTCATGAACTATAAAAACATGACAATTGTCTTCCTGGCTGTACTCACCTATAATGGCAAAGATGAGTGTGTTTGTGAAATGTCTGTAGAGAGACAGCTTCACTGGGTTTCTCCTCAGCTTCAGTGTCTTTATAGTGTGAGCCAGGCTCACAAATATGTTAGGGGGCAGTCAAGGAAACAGCAGCTGGGCTTCACAGTATGTAACTAACAGACCTTTTTATTTTATCTTTATTTAACTAGGCAAGTCAGTTAAGAACAAATTCTTGTTTTCAATGACGGGATAGGAACAGTGGGTTAAATGCCTGTTCAGGGGCAGAAAGACAGATTTGTACCTTGTCAGCTCGGGGGTTTGAATCATGGAAGAACCTAGCAAAAATCAGCAGGGATGATAACATGCAAGGTGTACAGATGATGCCCCGGGCAGAGATAGGGGCCAAGGGCTCGGCCCAGACCACTAGATCTCTACTATAAGACCTCCAGGTTAGCTAGCTGTGCGTTAGCTAGCTGTGCTATAGCGTGCAAGAATAAATTGTTTTCCCTCATGCAGAGAACCCTTTGGATTGGCACAGGGAGGGACCTCTAGTGGACAGAGTAGCCCAAGGCTCAGGCTGAGGACCAGAGAAGCCCCGGTAGGGATAAGGGGGCCCCCAGGGGAGAGAGTAGCCTCAAACAGGGCTATCAGCACACCAAAGGATATCCACCAGCAGAGAGAAGAGTCAATCAGAGCCAGAGGAATGTTGGCCAACAGAGCCAGGTCAGAGTCTTTCGCCTGAGAGGAAGAAATAAGAAAGGGATTGAGAGAGACAGGTGGGAATAATGGGGGGAAGAAAGAGAGAAGACAGAAGGTGAAAGTGATGGAGAGTGAGTGGGGGAGAGAAAAATAACAGCAGTAACCAAAGAAAATTACCTAGTGAAACATGATTTAATATACAATATAAGTTTAAAATCCAAACTGTAGAAGATACATTATAACCCCAGCACCATGATTTTCAGTGAAAATATTTAGTATGCAACACAATAAGGTGTCATACAGCCAAGTATGATAGACCACTAGAGGTACAGTATGGGGTAAATATTCTAGATAAGGAAGGATATGAACCAGATGATACAGAAGTCCATCAATGCTAGAACAATGGATGTGATGAGGGCGGGGCCATTGTCACAAACCTTTAGTGAATGCATACACACGTATTGAACAGAATTCCCATAACCCACACATTAGCAAAACAGCACGCCATCGAGAAATGAAGGTTCACATTCAAAATGCAAGCTCACTGGAGGTAAACAAGCTCAGGAATACGCCTTACCCCAGTGATCCTAAGCACACCTTCGATGGCAGCAAAGGCAAAGTACAGCACACCTAGTCCCACCACTCTGTGCATCACTGTACCCAGTCGAGGTCTGATGGGAAACGCACACAATGCAGGAAAAATGACTAAATACATACAGCACGATAACGTCACTGGGGTCACCTATCAAAGGACAGGGAGTAAGAGTGTGTGACGACCTTTATTTTCTCAACTTACTTGACTATACCATATCCCAGACTGACGATAATGACCAGCAGCCGTGCCAGGGTTCTCTTCAGGGCAGAGATGAGCTCAGCAAAGATCAACAGGCCTGGAGCTAAAAACAACATCCACATTGGAATTAATTCTCTCTCACACGAGACAGAAAAACTCTTGCTCAGAATAATAACACTCCCTAAACCTCCCCCTTGGCCCCAAGCCTGCGATGTTTGAAAATCTGTAAGGTAGAATTAATATGGTGGACTCTCCACCACTATACTGCTGATACCTATCCAGACCCTTCAGATCTGCCAACATTGAAAGGTTAGGGCCAAGGGGCAGGGAGGGAATTGGGACCAGATCAATGTGATCCGTTCCACCATGCTACTATACAGAGGATCTTAGTACTTTATTTAAACCAGTCAGACAACAGAGTTAGGTGTAACTGTAGTGTAGACTTACAAGCTGCCCCGACACCGTTGGTGTTCTCGTACTCAGCACAGAACACAGCCTTCTCCACCATGCCCAGAAAGATGACTCCAGCTATCCAGAACTGGATCCTCAGTAAGTCCTTCCAGTAGCAGGCAGCCCACAGGAACCAGAGTAACGCATAAAGGATGTACACTGTACACATCACCATGTAGAACTGAAACAGAGACAAAGGGTGAGAGTGAGAGAAAAATATTGGTTCTTCCAGTAGCAGGCTGAAGACATAAACCAGAGTAACACGCACACCGTACAGGATGTACACATGTAGAACTGAGATGCGTGTTCAAACAAAATAACAGACAAGGTATTTTTCTGAACAAACCACAAGGTCCTGTACGGTTCAGTTAGTAGAGCATGGCACAAGCAACGGCAGGATTGTGTGCTTGAATGCTTTGGATGAAAGTCAGCTAATATATTATTACATGAAGACAACACAAAACAGGCGTCTGATATCTATGACAATGATTAACCCTACAATGTATATGTGGCTAGGGACAAGCACTGGAAATTAGCGTGAGCTAAAATGTCATGGTGCAATGCATCCCACTGTTGTTTATTCAATGTGTCACTGACTATGTTTAATTGTATGTATACTCACGATCATGAGAGGCCATTCCGTGATGGAGATGTAGCCGTGAGTTCCTTTCATTACGACGTTGACTGGAAATATAAAGACTCAATCAGCTATCCATAACACAATAATTAGGGTTACAATATACAATAAACTTCCTGTGGCGTTCTGCACTAGAATCGAATAGTCCCAGCCATTTGCAACTTTTCAGGGAAGTCAGAAACCAATACACGCAGTCAGTTAGGAACGCAAAGACTAACTTTTTCAAACAGAAATTTGCATCCTTGTAGCTCTAAATCCCAAAAGTTTTGGGACACCAAAGTCAATGGAGAATAACAGCACCTCCTCCCAGCTACCCACTGCACTGAGGCTAGGAAACACTGTCACCACCGATAATTTCAATAAGCATTTCTCTACGGCTGGCCATGCCTTCCTCCTGGCTACCCCAACCCTGGCCAACAGCTCCGCACCCCCCGTAGCTACTTGCCCAAGCCTCCCCAGCTTCTCCTTCACCCAAATCCAGATAGCAGATGTTCTGAAAGAGCTGCAAAACCTGGACCCATACAAATCAGCTGGGCTAGACAATCTAGACCCTCTCTTTCTAAAATTATCCGCCGCCAATGTTGCAACCCCTATTACCAGTCTGTTCAATCTCTCGTATCGTCCGAGATCCCTAAATATTGGAAAGCTGCCGCGGTCATCCCCTTCTTCAAAGGGCTGACACTCTAGACCCAAACTGTTACAGACCTAGATCCATCCTGCCCTGCCTTTCTAAAGTCTTCGAAAGCCAAGTTAATAAACAGATACCTGACCATTTCAAATCCCACCGTACCTTCTCCGCTGTGCAATCCGGTTTTCGAGCTGGTCACAGGTGCACCTCAGCCACGCTCAAGGTACTAAACGATATCATAGCCGATAAAAGACAGCACTGTGCAGCCGTCTTCATCGACCTGGCCAAGGCATTCAACTCGGTCAATCACCGCATTCTTATCGGCAGACTCAATAGCCTTGGTTTCTCAAATGACTGCCTCACCAACTACTTCTCAGAGTTCAGTGTGTCAAATCGGAGGACCTTCTGTCTAGACCTCTGGCAGTCTCTATGGGGGTACCCCAGGGTTCAATTCTCGGGCCAACTCTTTTCTCTGTACATATCAACAATGTCGCTCTTGCTGCGGGTGATTCCCTGATCCACCTCTACGCAGACGACACCATTCTGTATACATCTGGCCCTTCTTTGGACACTTAAACCTCCAAAACAAGCTTTAAATGCATTATTTTCAACCGATCGCTGCCCGCCCGCCCGACATCACTACTCTGGACGGTTCTGACTTAGAATATGTGGACAACTACAAATACCTATATGTCTGGCTAGACTGTAAACTCTCCTTCCAGACTCATATTAAACATCTCCAATCCAAAATTAAAGCTGGAACGGGCATCCTATTTCACAACAAAGCCTCCTTCACTCACGCTGCCATACATACCCTCGTAAAACTGACTATTCTACCGATCCTTGACATCGGCGATGTCATTTACAAATAAGCCTCCAACACTCTACTCAGCAAACTGGATGCAGTCAATCACAGTGCCATATGCCATATACCACCCACCACTGCGGCCTGTATGCTCTCGTCGGCTGGCCCTCGCTACATATTCGTCGCGAGACCCACTGGCTCCAGGTCATCTGTAAGTCTTTGCTAGGTAAAGCTCCGCCTTATCTCAGCTCATTAGTCACGATAACACCCACACGTAGCACGCGCTCCAGCAGGTATATCTCACTGGTCATCCCCAAAGCCAACACCTCCTTTGGCCCCCTTTTCTTCCAGTTCTTTTCTGCCAATGACTGGAACGAATTGCAAAAAAAATACAAATTTAATATAAAAATGTAAATCGCTGAAGTTGGAGACTTATAACTCCCTCACTAACTTAAACATCAGCTATCTGGGCAGCTAACCGATCGCTGCAGCTGTACACAGCCCATCTAATCTACCTACCTCATCTCCATATTGTTTTAAATTTACTTTTTTTGCACACCAGTATTTCTACATGCACATCATCTGCCACTCCTGTGTTAATTTGCTCAATTGTAATTACTTTGCTACTATGACCTGTTTATTACCTTAACTCCTCACGCCATTTGCACACACTGTATATATACTTTTTTTCCTATTGTGTTATTGACTATGTTTGTTTATTCCATGTGTAACTCTGTGCTGTTGTTTGTGTCGCACTGCTTTGCTTTATCTTGGCCAGGTCGCAGTTGTAAGTGAGAACTTGTTCTCAACTGGCCTACCTGGTTAAATAAAGGTGAAATAATATTTTAAAAATACAACATGGAGCAATGTGATCAAAATGGCCAATGTCCTTTATATCATTTGAATTAGTATTTAGGCTGCCTAAAGAAACGTAATTTTCTTCTTAGTAAGTCTCACAAGCAAGTTTAACATTCCAAGTATTCAATAACTGGGTCATGTTCATTAGGGTAGATCACCGTAAAAATGTTGCAGAGTCCAGCTAGTACCTTCCCGTTACAGTCAATTCTCCTGTTAGTTCTGGTGGTCCCTCCCCGTTTCAGTCTGCATTCTTCCGTCTGGTGCCTGGTGAACACAACCCAGTTGAAGTGAAATTGGGGTTAATGCAGTGAACCCACCTGTTAGATTCCAGTTGGCTTCCTGTTTGTTAGACTTAATCACCACCACCAGCAGATAGGGGCCGTCCTTCCACGTGGTGGCGATGACGTCATGTTTAAGCGACACACTGCCATTCTTCAGACCGCCGACTTTGTCGTACTCCTCCATCGTCCACTTCGTGTAGTTTTCATCTGAGCCCTGGGTAGGATTGAACCAACATTTGTTTTGAGAGGGGGTTATATGCATTATGCAATGAAGAACGCAGGAAGTAATGAGAATGTGAAAAGTGATAGTCTGGTTCCAGATCTCTTTTTCCAGAACTCCAACGGTCATTGACAACAACCTTAGCAACTTGCAATGTAGCCGAAAGTAAGTGTGTGTGTAAAACTTTTTGTTATATGCATCATCAGTGAAACATCATGACCTCATCGTAGCATCTCACCGGTGCTGCTCCTTCCATGGGAGGGACAACTGGCCGTGGTTCTGCCTTGGCTTTCTGAAACAAAGTTGTCATACAGTAAGTTGTCAGTAAGTCAAACGCAAAGTTCCAAAACAAATTATTCTTCCCAATATATAATTTTCAAACTATTGAGGCAACCAGAATATTTCGTCTTCACACTTTCCCTTTCAGCACAGTTTCAGCTACTATGGAAAAGGAGTGTGAAAAGCACTGTAATGTAATGGAACTCATGTATGTAACCTATAAGCCCTTACATTTAGCATTGGGAAGTATCGCAGGTCATTGTTGCAGCTCAAGGGCTTGTGCTTGTGCTCAATGCATTCTCCTTGTCCTAGAGGGTTCGGATCCATACCCTGTCCTCGACTCAGTGGCGTCCTCTCATACATTTCCTTTAAAGTAATGATTTATATTCATATTCAATGTTTCACATCTATTTAATATATCAAATATTCAAGCATATTTATTAGTAGTTGAATGTAGGGAGACATACATTTCCTATGAGGAATGACGGGATTTAAAAATAACTCTTACAGTTAGTATAGTCAACTGGTAATTCACACCAACTGTCAAAATGTGGCACTACCATAGGAATTCTAAACAAATGAGGCATTACGAAAATGTTCAAGGTATTGATAATGAAAGATGACTACGGCAAACTCACTTTCTGCTCCACACCCATATATGTCAGCCTATAGACATTAAATAGCCTATACAGTTAGTATACTAGTCACTTACTGTAATTACTACCTGTACTTTACTTACCTCAATATTATTGAACTCATTGTGGCAGGGATAGTATTTCAAGTACCATCGAATGGTAAAAGTCATCTCCTCTGGACAACCAAAGGACACAACTAAAAGAGAAACAATAAATTGGTGTAAAGAGAAACAATACATTGGTGTTACAGAGGTAGTTCTTTGGGCGCTTTCATATCCCTTCTGTGATCCAGATCCTGGGAGTGCTTGGTAGTCTGTCTGAAACAAATCCTGGACCTGCTAATCTTACCTTTCAATTTGATATCAGTGTCTTTATACATGGATTTCCTCAAAAGTAATGGTCTTGAGGTCTGAGAAGAGGAAACAGCGTTTACATTAGTTAGATAAACTGAGTGATAGGCCTACACTAGAGTCAGGTCTGATTAATGCCAGCACTGGAACAAAACACAGGCACTGGTCTGGTGACCTATGTCTCCATCCTCTCAGAGTAACAGTGATGATTTAAGATCAGATCACAATGAATGAGATTAAAAGGACGGGGGACCTGATCCTAGATCAGCACTGATTCCTACTCAGACACTTTATATGGGCCCTGGTGACCATTATTGGAAGTCCCTAGGCAGGCAATGGCAGCTCTCACATTACTCTGCAACAGGATATGGTGGTGGACAGACATCTGACCAGCTCCATGGAAAATTGGGTCTACGTCCCAATTAGCCTACCTAACCTTCCTCCTAAAGTGTGCACTTGTTCACTTCACTGACTTGAAAGCAAATGATTGGTAGACACGATGTTTGTCTTACCCCTTCAATTCAATCGACATTGTAACGTTAGCTATATAGTTACTATAGCAATAGACTTCTGGCATAGCCTCGTTAGCTATATGTTATAATCTGGACATTAGCTAGCTAAATGGTTGTTAGACTTCTTATATCGGGGCTAAATTGCAGGCAATGATCTAGCCCAGTACAGGACAGTGGTCTCTCTGATATTTGTTTACATACCGCCTACGTTGTATGTTAAGTTAGGTAGCTGCCTAACCTAGCTCGGCTATGTTTGGGCAATACATTAAGAAAACATTTGGGGTAACGTTATAACTATGGTCTAAACTAAAACAGTTTGCCTAATTGTCCGAGGTAGCATGGTATTCAAAGAATATTCCCAAACCAACTAACGTTAGCTAACTAGTTAGCTCACTAACCAGATAGCTAACGTTAGCTAACGGTGCATAGACAGTACAATGGCTTGTGCAAATCGATAGCCGGAATATGTTCAGGAAAATGCATTATCAATCAATACTGTTAATGTTCAATTTTAATGAACAGAAAATCTGGCTCGCTAGATTGCTAGGACGGATGAATCGCACTGCTGTTCTTGCTAGTTAACTCGAAACCTAACTTTAGCTTGACAACTAGATCAATTGAATATTTTAATACTCACATTGACAACTGTAATACTCCATTGTCCCGGTTCTGGTGCTGCCATGACCCCGCTATTTACATCGCCCAATAAAATGATCCCTGTCAAAAGAAGTATCCAGGGTTTGACTGAGCTAGCCTTGTTGTTCCACGTCCTCACCCGTACAGAAGCAGCCATGTTTTCAGTAGCTCTCGTGTTGCGTGGCTGGCTGGCCAACTCACCTGAGTGGAAAATGTCACACACCTGGGTATCTTTGAGTTGACGTTTTGGCATTAGATGCATTGCACCATACACCATGTAAAGCAGTGCCAGTTACCATATACTTTATAAAAACGATAGCAACTTGAAATCTGTTATTCATTTACCTTTCAATGATCATCATCATATTGTGTGTGTATTTTATTCATTTCAGGATGGATTTATTTTCAGAAGGATAAACAAAATAACACCTTTTTGTATTTGCAATCGTTTATTACGTTATGTCAAAAATAATGCAAATCACTAACAAGTCAATATCAACATTGACTATATTTGACAAAAGTTGTACTTGTTTTAAAATTCTTAATTTAAACTGTTAGATATTGTGCACATTCCATGGTCTACAGCCTGAACTTGGTGGAGTACCTCAAGGCTGCACAGGGTCCTCAGAGATCCAAAACAGATTTTTTTCTTCAGACTATAAAACATATGTACACAATACTCTCTATACACTTAGTAGGTAAAGTTCATATACACAATGCCACTTAAAAATACTTCAATATATAAAAATTAAATTTACATACAGTTTGAATGTAAGCATTTAGTTGGGAGTGTAGTACACTGATTTAGAACAGTGGTTGGCCGTATTTATGTCTTGTTCACAGCTTTCAATATCAAGAGATGAACGTACTTTGGTGGGAAAAGTGCAAATGAATCCCAGAACAACAGCAAAGGACCTTGTGAAGATGCTGGAGGAAACAGGTACAAAAGTATCTATATCCACAGTAAAACAAGTCCTATATCAACTTAACCTCAAAGGCTGCTCAGCAAGGAAGAAGCCACTGCTCCAAAACCACCATAAAAAAGCCAGACTACGGTTTGCAACTGCACATGGGGACAAAGATCATACTTTTTGGGGATGCTTGCAAGCCGAAGAACACCATCCCAACCGTGAAGCACAGGGGTGGCAGCACCATGTTGTGGGGGTGCTTTGCTGCAGGAGGGAAAATATTTGCTAGGGATAGACTGATTTAATTTGTTGAGCAAAGCTTATCTCATTGGAAATGCTGTATACTATAAGAGAGATGTGCAAATGTAGAATATCTTATGTACATCTCTTGCACACGGATAGCTAGTGGTAACTATTTGAGGTATAAATATCCACTGAAAAACTGGTCAGAATAACTTCAATGCAAAGCATTAGGGAATAGACAAGCCTGTAATACTGTTTTAATAATGCCAGAAGACAGAATCATAGATAGGTATTCAATTTCTATGGGAACTGGGCAGATCCTTGGTGAAACAGGACTTGGAAGGGTGGCAACTCAAGACTGCACATGCTGCACCAAGCAGGAAGCCTATGTGCTCATGATCCACAGTAACATCTCTTCATACTGTAATAAAATGAAGGAGTAGCATGATATTCCGAGGCATGATTCGAACCCAGTAGCATAGAGTCCAGAGCCGGACACGTTACCGGCGGTAATCATGCGGTAATCGTGCTTATCACCGGCCAGGTAATTACCATACCTATAATATCCTCAACAGATCAGAGTGCAGACAAGAAGGATGTGTATTATCATCAGATATGACACCTGAGAGAGAGCTTTTCTTTTCTGCTTTCAAATCCCTGGATTTTTAGTTCCAATGTTCCATGCCCTTCAGAGTAACAGCGTGGTGTCACTCACGTGCTGCTCCATTCCAGTGACATCACCCACTGAGTCACGGGTAGCTCCACGCACAGCCCCACCCAAGCCCTCCCTCGAGAACGGGGGAGTGTCACTGTCCACAGCTGCTGCTGTTGCTGCGGTCTTGGCGACAGCGGGGTCTCCACTCCGATTGGCATTAGAGATGACAACAACGTAACGATCTTCTTCCTTACTCTCGTGGATGTCTGCTGTCACCAGATCTCTGTTATTTGGTCTCTGACTTTGACTGCAGGAAGAGAAGGAACTGAAAAGGGGGAGGTCCGGTCTCACCTGGCTGCAGGAAGGGGAGGAGCTAAATGGGTGGCAACAGGAAGGGGGGAGCTGAATTGGTTGCTATGACTGCAGGAAGGGGAGGTGCTAAAAAGCGGCAAATCTAGGTGGGGGTCTGCACAAACCCCATGCTCCTCCTCGGCGAAACTGGTGTTGATGTAGATGATGTTCTCTTTGCTGGTAGAAACTTCTGGAAGTTTCTCTGTCAGCTTCTCCAACAGTTCTCTTACCTAAGGGAAGATGGGAAGATTCATGTTTACGCAGTCTTTGTTTATGTCTGCGTACCAAATTACACCCTATTCGTTATATACACACTCAGATTAAGAAAATGGTTCTTCGGCTGTCCCAATAGGAGAACCCTTTTTGGTTCCAGTTAGAACCCTTTTGGGTTCCCAGTACAACCTTCTGTGGAAAGGGTTCTACCTGGAACCGAAAAGGGTTATTCTATAAGGATAGCCAAAGAACCCTTATAGGTTCTAGATAGGGGTGGCAGGGAGCCTAGCGGTTGGAGCTGTTGGACCAGTAACCGAAAGATCGCTGGTTCTAATACTCGAGCTGACATGGTGAAAAATCTGTTGATGTGACCTTAAGCAAGGCCCATAATTTGTTCCAGGGGTGCCATACTACCATGGCTGACCCTGTAAGACACGCCTCAAACTCATTCCACCGTGGACAAAGTGTCTGTGGGTTTTCACTCCACCGTTGTACTTGATTGATGAATTAAGGTCACTAATTAGTATGACACTCCCCTCACCTGTTGTCTAGGTCTTAATAGAAAGGAAAAAACAAAAACCTGCAGACGCTTGGTGGAATGAGTTTGACACCCCTGCTGTAAAAGAAACATTTTTCAAACCTTTCTGGTGTATGTAACAATAAAACATACCTACCCCCCCCCCCCCAAAGAGCACTACTTTTGACCAGGTTGTCTATGGCTGCATCACAATGGCACCCCATCCCTATATAGCGCACTACTTTTGACCAGAGCCCCTTGGGTAATAGGGTGCCATTTGGGACACACATTTGTCTCGCGCACTCTTTGTCACCTGAGTGAAGATGGGGCGGTCCAGGGGGTCAGTACGCCAACAGCTGTACATGATCTCATACCTGGTGGGCAGACAGTGGGACAGGAAAGGATTAAGGCCATTTCTATGTAAAAGGTTACATGAGCACCAACATGTGAAGTTCATAGGAGCATGTCAAATTGGGTGTCAAAGGAAAGCTAAGAGTCTATATTTTTGTTGTTGAAATTAAGGCATAGAGTGGGGCAAAAAAAGTATTTAGTCAGCCACCAATTGTGCAAGTTCTCCCACTTAAAAAGATGAGAGGCCTGTACTTTTCATCATAGGTACACTTCAACTATGACAGACAAAATTAGAAAAAAAAATCCAGAAAATCACATTGTAGGCTTTTTAATGAATTTATTTGCAAATTATGGTGGAAAATAAGTATTTGGTCACCTACAAACAAGCAAGATTTCTGGCTCTCACAGACCTGTAACTTCTTCTTCAAGAGGCTCCTCTGTCCTCCACTTGTTACCTGTATTAATGGCACCTGTTTGAACTTGTTATCAGTATAAAAGACACCTGTCCACAACCTCAAACAGTCACACTCCAAACTCCACTATGGCCAAGACCAAAGAGCTGTCAAAGGACACCAGAACCAAAATTGTAGACCTGCACCAGGCTGGGAAGACTAAATCTGCAATAGGTAAGAAGCTTGGTTTGAAGAAATCAACTGTGGGAGCAATTATTAGGAAATGGAAGACATACAAGACCACTGATAATCTCCCTCGATCTGGGGCTCCAAGCAAGATCTCACCCTGTGGGGTCAAAATGACGGTGAGCAAAAATCCCAGAACCACACGGGGGGACCAAGTGAATAACCTGCAGAGAGCTGGGACCAAAGTAACAAAGCCTACCATCAGTATCACACTACGTCGCCAGTCACTCCTGCAGTGCCAGACATGTCCCCCTGCTTAAGCCAGTACATCTCCAGGCCCGTCTGAAGTTTGCTAGAGAGTATTTGGATGATCCAGAAGAAGATTGGGAGAATGTCATATGGTCAGATGAAACCAAAATAGAACTTTTTGGTAAAAACTCAACTCGTCGTGTTTGGAGGACAAAGAATGCTGAGTTGCATCCAAAGAACACCATACCTACTTTGAAGCATGGGGGTGGAAACATCATGCTTTGGGGCTGTTTTTCTGCAAAGGGACCAGGACGACTGATCCGTGTAAAGGAAAGAATGAATGGGGCCATGTATCGTGAGATTTTGAGTGAAAACCTCCTTCCATCAGCAAGGGCATTGAAGATGAAACGTGGCTGGGTCTTTCAGCATGACAATGATCCCAAACACACCGCCCAGGCAACGAAGGAGTGGCTTCGTAAGAAGCATTTCAAGGTCCTGGAGTGGCCTAGCCAGTCTCCAGATTTCAACCCCATAGAAAATCTTCGGAGGTAGTTGAAATTCAAGAGGACAATAGGAATACCTATGTGAGAATGCGGTTCATCGACTACAGCTCGGCATTCAACACCATAGTACCCTCCAAGCTCGTCATCAAGCTCGAGACGCTGGGTCTCGACCCCGCCCTGTGCAACTGGGTACTGGACTTCCTGACGGGCCGCCCCCAGGTGGTGAGGGTAGGCAACAACATCTCCACCCCGCTGATCCTCAACAATGGGGCCCCACAACGGTGCGTTCTGAGCCCTCTCCTGTACTCCCTGTTCACCCACGACCGCGTGGCCACGCACGCCTCCAACTCAATCATCAAGTTTGCGGACGACACAACAGTGGTAGGCTTGATTACCAACAACGATGAGACGGCCTACAGGGGGGAGGAGGTGAGGGCCCTCAGAGTGTGGTGTCAGGAAAATAACCTCACACTCAACGTCAACAAAACTAAGGAGGTGATTGTGGACTTCAGGAAACAGCAGAGGGAACACCCCCCTATCCACATCGATGGAACAGTAGTGGAGAGGGTAGCAAGTTTTAAGTTCCTCGGCATACACATCACAGACAAACTGAATTGGTCCACTCACACTGACAGCGTCGTGAAGAAGGCGCAGCAGCGCCTCTTCAACCTCAGGAGGCTGAAGAAATTTGACTTGTCACCAAAAGCACTCACAAACTTCTACAGATGCACAATTGAGAGCATCCTGGCGGGCTGTATCACCGCCTGGTACGGCAACTGCTCCGCCCTCAACCGTAAGGCTCTCCAGAGGGTAGTGAGGTCTGCACAACGCATCACCAGGGGCAAACTACCTGCCCTCCAGGACACCTACACCACCCGATGTTACAGGAAGGCCATAAAGATCATCAAGGACATCAACCACCCGAGCCACTGCCTGTTCACCCCGCTATCATGCAGAAGGCGAGGTCAGTACAGGTGCATCAAAGCTGGGACCGAGAGACTGAAAAACAGCTTCTATCTCAAGGCCATCAGACTGTTAAACAGCCACCACTAACATTGAGTGGCTGCTGCCAACACACTGACATTGACACTGACCCAACTCCAGCCACTTTAATAATGGGAATTGATGGGAAATGATGTAAATATATCACTAGCCACTTTAAACAATGCTACCTTATATAATGTTACTTACCCTACATTATTCATCTCATATGCATACGTATATACTGTACTCTATATCATCGACTGCATCCTTATGTAATACATGTATCACTAGCCACTTTAACTATGCCACTTTGTTTACTTTGTCTACATACTCATCTCATATGTATATACTGTACTCGATACCATCTACTGTATGCTGCCCTGTACCCTCACTCATTCATATATCCTTATGTACATATTCTTTATCCCCTTACACTGTGTATAAGACAGTAGTTTTGGAATTGTTAGTTAGATTACTTGTTGGTTATCACTGCATTGTCGGAACTAGAAGCACAAGCATTTCGCTACACTCGCATTAACATCTGCTAACCATGTGTATGTGACAAATACAATTTGATTTGCTTTGATTTGATTTGATTTGATTTAGTGTGTAGCCCAAACTGTTTGGATGCTACAGACAGAAGTTGGCAGATCGGCTGTACCGACTTCAGACGAGTCCCAAGACGCGTGTGGGGGGTCGTAGAGCAAATCACCAAACCGTTCCAACGCTACAGCTGATTTTGTTAGAAAACAGATTTTCGGGATGTTTCATGGTCTGACAAACACAGCTGTAGCGCCAACACCTTTCACCGCAGATGTGGAAATGCTACAAAGGCGGAGGCGGTAGATTGAGACGCATCCAATGCAAAAGAAAACAGAAATCTGTAGTATAAACAGATGGATTTTTTAGGGATTTTTGTATTATGCTATTAGATTTCCACGTGCGCATGGACATCATCCTTAGGTGGTCTTAAGATGAATGCACAAACTGTCAGTCGCTTGGGATAAGAGCACCTGCTAAATGACTCAAATGTAAATATGTAAATCATTCAAACGTTGTCTGTTTTATGTCTTAATAAACCACTGGGGAGAGTTGCAGACATGACTTCTTCAGTTGGTCTATATTGTTCTGGCTGTATCATAGTGTTCCTTAGCCTGGTCCTAGATCTGTTTGTGCTGTATACTCAATATTAATTGACAATGACCTTATATGTTGACAACACAGCACAAACAGCTCTGGGACCAGGCTACATGTTCCTATCCACGAAAGCCCAAACCATGTAGACAGAAGAATAAACCCTCACAGTTCATCTAGGCAGTCACTTGGCTGCTTCAGCCTGTGGCCCTCCAGTAGGTAGTCATAAATCTCATGGTTCTGGATGCCAGGGTACGGCGTCATGCCCCGCGTCGATATCTCCCACTATCACGCCTTGGTCATTGTATTTTGTGTTTCGTTATATTATTTGGTCAGGCCAGGGTGTGACATGGGTTTATGTTACCGTATTTTCGTATTGGGGTTTGTAGTATTTGGGATCGCGGCTGATTAGGGGTGTTGTATAGGCTTGGCTGCCTGAGGCGTTCTCAATCAGAATCAGGTGATTCTCGTTGTCTCTGATTGGGAACCGTATTTAGGTAGCCTGAGTTTCGCTTTGTATTTCGTGGGTGATTGTTCCTGTCTCTGTGTAGTTTCACCAGATAGGCTGTAATTAGGTTTCACGTTCCGTTTGTTGTTTTGAATTTGTATAGTTATTTCATGTGTCACTTTTTTCATTAAAGTCATGAGTAACCACTACGCAGCATATTTCAAGGCCTACCTTCAAACTCAGTTTCTCTTTGCTTGACATCATTGGAAAATCAAAAGAAATCAGCCAAGACATAAGAAAAAACAATTGTAGACCTCCACAAGTCTGGTTCATCCTCGGGATCAATTTCCAAACGCCTGAAGGTACCACGTTCATCTGTACAAACAATAGTACGCAAGTATAAGTACTATGGGACCAGACAGCCGTCATACCCCTCAGGAAGGAGACGTGTTCTGTCTCCTAGAGATGAACATACTTTGGTGCGAAAAGTGCAAATCAATCCCAGAACAACAACAAAGGACCTTGTGAAGATGCTGGAGAAAACAGGTACAAAATGATCTATATCCACAGTAACACGGGGGTGGCAGCATCATGTTGTGGGGGTGATTTGCTGCAGGGGGGGCTGGTGCACTTAAAAAAAATAGTTGGCATCATGAGGAGGAAAATGATGTGGATATATTGAAGCTGTCACGAAGTTAAAGCTTGGATGCAAATGGTCTTCCAAATGGACAATGACCCCAAGCATACTTCCAAAGTTGTGGCAAAATAGCTTGCGGACAACAACGTCAAGGTATTGGAGTGACCATCACAAAGCCCTGACCTCAATCCCATAGAAAATTTGTGGGCAGAACTGAAAAAAGTTTCTTCAAGTGCAGACGCAAAAACAATCAAGTGCGATGACGAAACTCTCTCATGAGGACTGCCACAGGAAAGGAAGACCCAGAGTGACCTGGCCTCCACAATCACCCGACCTCAACCCAATTGAGATGGTTTGGGATGAGTTGGACCACAGAGTGAAGGAAAAGCAGCCAACAAGTGATCAGCATATGTTGGAATTCCTTCAAGACTGTTGGAAAAGCATTCCAGGTGAAGCTGGTTGAGAGAATGTCAAGAGTGTGCAAAGCTGTCATCAAGGGAAAGGGTGGCTACTTCAAAGAATCTAAAATGTAAATATATTTTGATGTGTTTAACACTTTTTGGTTACTAAACTTAGCAAAAACAAGAAACGTCCCTTTTCAGGACCCTCTCAAAGATAATTCGTAAAAATCTAAATAACTTGACAGATCTTCATTGTAAAGGGTTTAAACACTGTTTCCCATGCTTGTGCAATGAACATGCACCGGTGAAACGGTCTTTAAGACACTAACATCTTATAGACGGTAGGCAATTAAGGTCACAGTTATGAAAACTTAGGACACTAAAGAGGACTTTCTACTGAGTCTGAAAAACACCAAAAGGAAGATGTCCAGGGTCCCTACTGATCTGCATGAATGTGCCTTAGGCATGGTGCAAGGAGGCATGAGGACTGCAGATGTGGCCAGAGTAAAAATTGAAATGGCCATACTGTGAGATGCCTAAGACAGCGCTACAGAGAGCGCACAATCCCTCCATCAGTGCTCATATTGTCCACAATAGGCTGAGAGAGGCTGGACTGAGGGCTTGTAGACCTGTTGTAAGGCAGGTCCTCACCAGACATCACCGGCCACAACGTTGCCTATAGGCACAAACCAACCGTCGCTGGACCAGACAGGACTGGCAAAAAGTGCTCTTCACTGATGAGTTGACGTTTTGTCTCACCATGGGTGATGGTCGGATTCGCGTTTATCGCCGAAGGAATGAGCGTTACACCGAGGCCTGTACTCTGGAGCGGGATCGATTTGGAGGTGGAGGGTCCGTCATGGTCTGGGGTGGTGTGTCCCAGCATCATTGGACTGAGCCTGTTGTCATTGCAGGCAATCTCAACACTGTGCGTTACAGGAAAAACATCCTCCTCCCTCATGTGGTACCCTTCCTGCAGGCTCATCCTGACATGACCCTCCAGCATGACAATGCCACCAGCCATACTGCTCGTTCTGTGCGTGATTTCCTACAAGACAGGAATGTCAGTGTTCTGCCATGGCCAGCGAAGCGCCTGGATCTCAATCCCATTGAGCAAGTTTGGGATCTGTTGGATTGGAGGGTGAGGGCTAGGGCCATTCCCCCCAGAAATGTCCGGGAACTTGCAGGTGCCTTGGTGGAAGAGTGTGGTAACATCTCACAGCAAGAACTGGCAAATCTGGTTCAGTCCATGAGAAGGAGATAAAATGCAGTACTTAATGCAGCTGGTGGCCACACCAGATACTGACTGTGACTTTTGATTTTGACCCCCCCTTGGTTCAAGGATAGATTATTCCATTTCTGTTCGTCACATGTCTGTGGCACCTGTTCAGTTTATGTCTCAGTTGTTGAATCTTATGTTCATACAAATATTTACCCGTTAGGTTTGCTGAAAATAAACGCAGTTGACAGTGAGAGGACGTTTCTTTTTTTGCTGAGTTTACATGATTCCATGTGTAATTTCATAGTTTTGATGTCTTCACTGTTATCCCTTGAATGAGTAGGTGTGTTCAAACTTTTGACTGATACTTTTCTTGTCCATTAAAATAACATCAAATTGATCAGAAATACAATGTAGACCTTTTTAATGTCGTAAATTACTATTGTAGCTGGAAATGGCAGATTTTTTATGGAATGTCTACATAGGTTTACAGAGGCCCATTATCAGCAACCATCACTCCTGTGTTCCAATGGCACGTTGTGTTAGCTTATCCAAGTTTATCATTTTAAAAGGCTAATTGATTATTAGAAAATCTTACCACAGCTGAAAACTGTTGTCCTGATTACAAAAGCAATAAAACTGGCCTTCTTTAGACTAGTTGAGTATCTGGAGCATCAGCATTTGTGGGTTCGATCACAGTCTCAATTGACCAGAAACAAATAACTTTCTTCTGAAACACATCAGTCTATTCTTGTTCTGAGAAATGAAGGCTATTCCATGCAAGAAATTGCCAAGAAACTGAAGATCTCATACAACGCTTTGTACTACTCCCTTCACAGAACAGCGCAAACTGTCTCTAACTAGAATAGAAAGAGGAGTGGGAGGCCCCACTGCACACCTGAGCAAGATGGCAAGTACATTAGAGTGTCTAGTTTGAGAAACAGACGCCTCACAGGTCCTCAACTGGCAGCTTCATTAAATACTGTAGTACCCGCAAAACAACAGTCTCAACGTCAACAATTAAGAGGCGACTCCAGGATGCTGGCCTTCTAGGCAGAGTTCCTCTGTCCAGTGTCTGTGTTCTTTTGCCCATCTTAATCTTTTCATTTTATTGGCCAGTCTGAGATATGGCTTTTTTCTTTGTAACTCTGCCTAGAAGACCAGCATTCTGGAGTCGCCTCTTCACTGTTGACTTCAAAAACAAGGACATTTCTAAGTAACTTTAGAACGGTAGTATATATGGTTCATGGGAAATTTAAACTGACATACAGTTGCGTGCAGCTAAGTCGTGGTGGAGGAAGTTCTGTCCACTGAGGTATTCCATCCCCATGGCGATGTCAATCATAAACTTCAGGAGCGTCTGAGTGGGCAGGAACTGAGAGAAGAAGAAGAAGTCATTACAATGTCATTAACCATATCCAGTAAACACAGCATTTCTTTCCAATGTGGTCCTCAGAAAGCATCGGACAGCTCACCAATGGACTGTCTCCGAGGCGTGAGCGCAGCAGGAAGCTGTGGAGGTCTCCATATCTCATGAAGGGCAGGATAACCATGGGCTTGGGGAAGTGACCAGACCTCGGCTCCAGACAAACACCTGGCAGGAGCAGGTTAATGGAATAGCAGGTTTATACCTAATAATAACATGTTTACAGGTTTTTTGCGCTATTTGTAACTTATTTTGTACATCATGTTTCTGCCACCATCTTATGGCAAAAAATAGTTTCTGGATATCAGGACAGCGATCACTTACCTCGGGTTAGACAAAGAGTTTCTGGATATCAGGACAGCGATCACTTACCTCGGGTTAGACAAAGAGCTTCTGGATATCAGGACAGCGATCACTCACCTCTGATTAGACAAAGAGCTTCTGGATATCAGGACAGCGATCACTCACCTCGGATTAGACAAAGAGCTTCTGGATATCAGGACAGCGATCACTAACCTCGGATTAGACAAAGAGCTTCTGGATATCAGGACAGCGATCACTTACCTCGGAATAGACAAAGAGCTTCTGGATATCAGGACAGCGATCACTTACCTCGGACTAGACAAAGAGCTTCTGGATATCAGGACAGCGATCACTTACCTCGGACTAGACAAAGAGCTTCTGGATATCAGGACAGCGATCACTTACCTCGGACTAGACAAAGAGCTTCTGGATATCAGGACAGCGATCACTTACCTCGGACTAGACAAATATTTTTTCTTCAACATGCAGGACGCACAGGAAATAGGAAACTTCCTGACGGGCCGCCCCCAGCTGGTGAGTGTAGGTAGCAACACATCTGCCACGCTGATCCTCAACAGGAGTGCGTGCTCAGTCCCCTCCTGTACTCCCTGTTCACCCATGACTGCTGGCCAGGCACGACTCCATCAACATTATTAAGTTTGCAGACGACACAACAGTGGCCTGATCACCGACAACGACGAGACAGCCTATAGGGAGGAGGTCAGAGACCTGGCCGGGAGGTGCCAGAATGACAACCTATCCCTCAACGTAACCAAGACTAAGGAGATGATTGTGGACTACAGGAAAAGGAGGACCGAGCCACCCCCATTCTCATCGACAGGGCTGTAGTGGAGCAGGTTGAGAGCTTCAAGTTCCTTGGTGTCCACATCACTAACAAACTAGAATGCTCCAAACATACCAAGACAGTCGTGAAGAGGGCACGACAAAGCCTATTCCCCCTATTTCCTCAGATCCTCAAAAGGTTCTACATCTGTAACATCGAGAACATCCTGACTGGTTGCATCACTGCCTGGTACGGCAACTGCTCGGCCTCTGACCGCAAGGCACTACAGAGGGTAGTGCGTACGGCCCAGTACATCACTGGGACTAAGCTGCCTGCGATACATGACCTCTATTTATCATATATGCATAGTCACTTTAACCATATCTACTGTACATATACATACTACCTCAATTTAGTCAGACTAACCGGTGCCTGTATGTAGCCTCGCTACTGTATATAGCCTCGCTACTGTATATAGCCTCGGTACTGTATATAGCCTCGGTACTGTATATAGCCTCGGTACTGTATATAGCCTCAGTACTGTTATTTTTCACTGTCTTTTTACTGTTGTTTTTATTTCTTTATCTATTATTCACCTAATAACTATGATTTAGCCTGTAAGTAAGCATTTCACTTTAAGGTCTACAGCTGTTGTATTTGGCACATGTGACAAATAAACTTTGATTTGATTTGATACGAGTAATTTGTCTTCAACTGACCAGGAATGAGCTGGATGGCCAATGATGACAGCAGAGAAGACCTACAGTACCTTGCAGCCTGATGACATTATGAAGGCAGCCTCATTCAGGAACTCTTCTATCTCCCTCTGGGAGAAGCTATCCACTAGAAAATAAAGAGGAAATTAATACAAATTGTACTTGCTATTTACTCTGGTCTTAGATCTGTTTGCGCGGGCTTGCCAACTCTTGGCAAACACTTCATGAACTACATAGTTATACAGCCCAACAGATCTGGGACCAGGCTGTGGAATTAATCAACCATCTAGGATAAAGAAGGAGAAAAAATCTCAATCTGACCTAAATGACATCGTCAAATTAAAATAAACTGATAGTGATTGAAGAAACTCACGTTTCATCGTCTTCACAGCCACTTTCTCAGATGCTCCGTCAGGTTGTTTCAGACGTCCCTCCACCACAGAGTCTCCACCTGTTCAATCATTTTTTTTTAAAATGTGCTACTATAGAGGTAACCCGTCAGAAATACCTCTAAATTTCAAGTAGTAACAAAGAAATGGCATATGATTGAGAAAATGTTTTATTTTACCTACTTTATAATATACATTTTATAATATAAAGAGGCTAATCATTTTGTAATAATAATAATAATTTTGTGTAATAAGATATCAAATTAATGCCATCCTCACCCTCTCCCAGAACCTTCCCGATGGAAAGCAGATTTCTCATAATCATGAAGTCCTGTAGTTTGGCTTGGAGCTCTCCACTCACACCCAGGTTACCAACTATAAAGGAAAATATAGCTCATATTGGTATTATTGGGCTGTGGATATAGATATAAAACAATTATCCACTTTAAATTATGAGGAAGATAATGTATAGAGCAGAGTAGAACATGTATTAACATACGTGTGATTTCAATGGCTGATCGGTTGTAGGACCTCTGGGGCCTGTACTGGACGATGGGTGGAAGCTTCTCTGCCCTTCCAAACATCTGACTGGAGTGGGCGCCAGAGAGACACAAGTTACTAACATGAAGTAGAAAAAACATTAAGGGAGAATCTCAATTGCATTTCCTTGATTCCTCGCATTGTCTCCTTCTCAAAACCTGTTACTCTCTTACTTTGTATGTCCAGAATTGCTTTGGTCAAAAGTAGTGTACTATATAGGGAATAGGGTGCCATTTGGAATGCAGACAGAGTGAGTCACGAACTCACTAAGGTTAACAAGAGCTTGCCTCCGAGTTAGTTTAGGTTAAGGTTAGATGGAGAATTCATCTAGAAGCAGGAAGCTAGCTCTATGACCTGATGTTTTCCTCCCTCTGAGGGATGAGACGTTGTTTGCTAGTTTTGGCGTGTAACACATTCTTATCTGTATTTCCTGAATGGCAACACTGAGTCACCTCTAACTTCATACATTCCAGAACAGAGACAGCAGAAATGACAGGATATTGAGTTGTTTTGATGTTGAGAAAAGGAGAGGAGTGGGTTATTTTGATGTTGATTGGAGTGGGTCGTTTTGGTGGAGTGGAGAGGAAAGGAAAAGAGTGGAATGGAGAGAGTTGTTTTGGTGTTGTGGAGTGGAATGATTTGGTGTTGAGGAGAGGAGCAGACAAGAGTGGAGTGGAGTGGGGGGTGGAGTGGACAAGAGGGGAGAGGAGAGGAAAAGAAGGGAGATGAGTGGAGGGGAGTGAAGTGGACAAGAGGGGAGAGTAGAGGAGAGGAGTGGAAAAGCGGGGAGATGAGAGGCGTGGAGTGGACAAGAGTGGAGAATAGAGGGAAGGAGTGTAGAGGACTGGAAAAAAGGGGAGAGGGGTAGAGTGTTGTCTTGGCTTTTATTTTCAACACAGCTGGACTACCTCTGTCATCAGTGATCTGAATGGTGTTTACAGAGAGCTGAGAGGGGGATTGTTGGGGAACATGTGACAGTAGATAAAGCCCTTGGTTGCACAACACTGCCACATGGCAACATATGGGGTTCCTCTCCCACTAGCCAAAGTGCTGACAGTGGGACTGGAGGCCCAGAAAAACTCGGAAACACAGAAGACACACAGTAACACGATGTACTATCTCTCTATGACAACGTTTCATACCAGAACTTTTATTTTGGAAACAGCATGACGAGTCACAGTCAGAAACACATTGTACTGTATATCTCTGACCAAGAACATGTATTGCATCAAAGCAATTAAAATGTATCTTGTTGATAGAGTAGGGAAGAGTAGAATATAGTAGAGCAGAATAGGGAAGAGTAGAGAATATCAGGGAAGAGTGGAGCAGAGTAGAGCAGAGCAGGGAAGAGTAGAGCAGAGCAGAGCAGGGAAGAGTAGAGCAGAGCAGAGTAGAGCAGAGTAGGGAAGAGTAGAGCAGAGTAGGGAAGAGTAGAGCAGAGTATGGGCAGAGTAGAGCAGAGTAGAGCAGAGCATGAGCAGAGCATGAGCAGAGTAGGGAAGAGTAGAGCAGAGGAGAGTAGAGAAGTGTAGAGTAGAGCAGAGTAGAAAAGTGTAGAGTAGAGCAGAGCAGAGTAGAGTAGAGTAGAGCAGGGTAGAGTAGAGCAGTGTAGGAAAGAGTAGAGTAGGGTAGAGTAGAGCAGAGAAGTGTAGAGTAGGGAACAGTAGAGCAGGGTAGAGGAGAGCAGAGTAGGGAAGAGTAGAGTAGGGAAGAGTAGAGTAGGGAAGAGTAGAGTAGAGTAGAGTAGAGCAGAGTAGGGAAGAGTAGAGTAGGGAAGAGTAGAGTAGAGTAGGGAAGAGTAGAGTAGAGTAGAGCAGAGTAAGGAAGAGTAGAGCAGGGAAGAGTAGAGCAGAGTAGGGAAGAGTAGAGTAGGGAAGAGTAGAGTAGAGTAGGGAAAAGTAGAGTAGAGCAGAGTAGGGAAGAGTAGAGTAGGGAGGAGTAGAGTAGAGTAGGGAAAAGTAGAGTAGAGCAGAGTAGGGAAGAGTAGAGTAGGGAAGAGTAGAGCAGAGTAGGGAAGAGTAGAGTAGAGTAGAGCAGAGTAGGGAAGAGCAGAGCAGAGTAGAGCAGAGTAGGGAAGAGCAGAGTAGGGAAGCGTAGAGCAGAGTAGGAAAGAGTAGAGCAGAGTAGAGTAGGGAAGAGTAGAGCAGAGTAGGGAAGAGTAGAGTAGGGAAGAGCAGAGCAGAGTAGAGCAGAGCAGAGTAGAGCAGAGTAGGAAAGAGTAGAGTAGGGAAGAGTAGAGCAGAGTAGGGAAGAGCGGAGCAGAGTAGAGCAGAGTAGGGAAGAGCAGAGTAGGGAAGAGCAGAGCAGAGTAGAGCAGAGCAGAGCAGAGTAGAGCAGAGTAGGGAAGAGCAGAGCAGAGTAGGGAAGAGCAGAGCAGAGTAGGGAAGAGCAGAGCAGAGTAGAGCCGAGTAGGGAAGAGCAGAGCAGAGTAGAGCAGAGTAGGGAAGAGCAGAGCAGAGTAGAGCAGAGTAGGGAAGAGCAGAGCAGAGTAGAGCCGAGTAGGGAAGAGCAGAGCAGAGTAGGGAAGAGCAGAGCAGAGTAGAGCAGAGTAGGGAAGAGCAGAGCAGAGTAGAGCAGAGTAGGGAAGAGCAGAGTAGGGAAGAGTAGAGTAGGGAAGAGTAGAGTAGAGT
The DNA here is from genome assembly GCF_023373465.1 of Oncorhynchus keta. Lineage (NCBI taxonomy): Eukaryota > Metazoa > Chordata > Actinopteri > Salmoniformes > Salmonidae > Oncorhynchus > Oncorhynchus keta. Next base: position 3,116,426 of record NC_068422.1, read on the forward strand.
AGAGCAGAGTAAGGAAGAGTAGAGCAGGGAAGAGTAGAGCAGAGTAGGGAAGAGTAGAGTAGGGAAGAGTAGAGTAGAGTAGGGAAAAGTAGAGTAGAGCAGAGTAGGGAAGAGTAGAGTAGGGAAGAGTATAGCAGAGTAGGGAAGAGAGAGTAGAGTAGAGCAGAGTAGGGAAGAGTAGGAAAGAGTAGAGCAGAGTAGGAAAGAGTAGAGTAGGGAAGAGCAGAGCAGAGTAGGGAAGAGCAGAGCAGAGTAGAGCAGAGTAGGGAAGAGCAGAGTAGGGAAGCGTAGAGCGGAGTAGGAAAGAGTAGAGCAGAGTAGAGTAGGGAAGAGTAGAGCAGAGTAGGGAAGAGTAGAGTAGGGAAGAGCAGAGCAGAGTAGGGAAGAGCAGAGCAGAGTAGAGCAGAGTAGGAAAGAGTAGAGCAGAGTAGGGAAGAGCAGAGCAGAGTAGAGCAGAGTAGGGAAGAGCAGAGTAGGGAAGAGCAGAGTAGAGCAGAGCAGAGCAGAGTAGAGCAGAGTAGGGAAGAGCAGAGCAGAGTAGGGAAGAGCAGAGCAGAGTAGGGAAGAGCAGAGCAGAGTAGAGTCGAGTAGGGAAGAGCAGAGCAGAGTAGAGCAGAGTAGGGAAGAGCAGAGCAGAGTAGAGCCGAGTAGGGAAGAGCAGAGCAGAGTAGGGAAGAGCAGTGCAGAGTAGAGCAGAGTAGGGAAGAGCAGAGCAGAGAAGGGTAGAGGCCTGGCCTGTTGAGGAGTGACAGACTCCATCCTAGCTGGAGGGGTGCTCTCATCTTATCTACGAACATAGACAGGGCTCTAACTCCCCGAAGTCCACAATGAGATTGGGTGCAGGCCAGGCAGCAGTTAGCCAGCCTGCCACCTTAGTGGAGTCTGCCACTAGCACAGTCAGTGTAGTCAGCTCAGCTATCCCCATTGAGACCGTGTCTGTGCCACGACCTAGGTTGGGCAAAACTAAACATGGCGGTGTTTACCTTAGCAATCTCACTGGAATAAAGACCTCCTCCATTTCTGCCATTATTGAAAGAGATTGTGATATCTCACATCTCAAAATAGGGCTACTTAATGTTAGATCCCACACTTCCAAGGCAGTTATAGTCAATGAACTAATTACTGATCGGATCATAATCTTGATGTGATTGGCCTGACTGAAACATGGCTTAAGCCTGATGAATTTACTGTGTTAAATGAGGCCTCACCACCTGGTTACACTAGTGACCATATACCCAGCACATCCCGCAAAGGCGGAGGTGTTGCTAACATTTATGATAGCAAATTTCAATAAAAAAAAAAACCCAGACATGTTTGTCTTTTGAGCTTCTCGTCATGAAATCTATGCAGCCTACTCAATCACTTTTTATAGCTACTGTTTTCAGGCCTCCTGGGCCATTTACAGCATTCCTCACTGAGTTCCCAGAATTCCTATCAAACCTTGTAGTCATGGCAGATAATATTCACATTTTTGGTGACTTTAATATTCACACAGAAAAGTCCATTGACCCACTCCAAAAGGCTTTCGGAGCCATCATCGACTCAGTGGGTTTTGTCCAAAATGTCTCCGGACCTACTCACTGCCACAGTCATACTCTGGACGTAGTTTTGTCCCGTGGAATAAATGTTGTGGATCTTACTGTTTTTCCTCATAATCCTGGACTAACGGATCACCATTTTATTACGTTTGCAATCGCAGCAAATAATCTGCTCAGACCCCAACCAAGGATCATCAAAAGATGTGCTATAAATTATTGGACAACCCAAAGATTCCTTGATGCCCTTCCAGACTCCCTCCGCCTACCCAAGGACGTCAGAGTAAAAAAATCAGTTAACCATCTAACTGAGGAACTCAATTTAACCGTGCGAAATACCCTACATGCAGTCGCTCCCCTAAAAACAGGTACTATGATAGACTGTAGTCTGGCCCAGGAGTGTGAAGGTGAATGGAAAGGCTCTGGAGCAATGAACCACCCTTGCTGTCTCTGCCTGTCCGGTTCCCCTCTTTCCACTGGGATTCTCTGCCTCAAACCCTATTACAGGGGCTGAGTCACTGGCTTACTGGTGCTCTTCCATGCCATCCCTAGGAGGGGTGCGTCACTTGATTGGGTTGAGTCACTGACGTGATCTTCCTGTCCGGGTTGGCGTCTCCCTCCCCTTGGGTTGTGCCGTGGCGCAACCCGTGGGCTATACTCTGCCTTGTCTCAGGATGGTAAGTTGGTGGTTGAAGATATCATTCTAGTGGTGTGGGGGCTTTGCTTTGCAAAGTGGGTGGGGTTATATCCTGCCTGTTTGGCCCTGTCCGTGGGCATCGATGGACAGGGCCACAGTGTCTCCCCACCCCTCCTGTCTCAGCCTACAGTATTTATGCTGCAGTAGTTTATGTGTTGGGGGGCTAGGGTCAATCTTATTTGGGCTTGGGGGCAGTATTTAGACGTCTGGAAGAAAAGAGTGCCCAAAGTTTATCACAGTGCCATCCGTTTTGTCACTAAAGCACCTTATACTACCCACCACTGCGACTTGTATGCTCTAGTCAGCTGGCCCTCGCTACATATTCGTCGCCAGACCCACTGGCTCCAGGTCATCTACAAGGCCATGCTAGGTAAAGCTCCGCCTTATCTCAGTTCACTGGTCACGATGGCAACACCCATCCGTAGCACGCGCTCCAGCAGGTGTATCTCACTGATCATCCCTAAAGCCAACACCTCATTCGGCCGCCTTTCGTTCCAGTACTCTGCTGCCTGTGACTGGAACGAATTGCAAAATCGCTGAAGTTGGAGACTTTTATCTCCCTCACCAACTTCAAACATCAGCTATCTGAGCAGCTAACAGATCGCTGCAGCTGTATATAATCTATTGGTAAATAGCCCACCCATTTTCACCTACCTCATCCCCACAGTTTTTATTTATTTACTTTTCTGCTCTTTTGCACACCAATATCTCTACCTGTACATGATCATCTGATCATTTATCACTCCAGTGTTAATCTGCAATATTGTAATTATTCGCCTACCTCCTCATGCCTTTTGCACACATTGTATATAGACTCCCCTTTTTTTCTACTGTGTTATTGACTTGTTAATTGTTTACTCCATGTGTAACTCTGTGTTGTCTGTTCACACTGCTATGCTTTATCTTGGCCAGGTCGCAGTTGCAAATGAGAACTTGTTCTCAACTAGCCTACCTGGTTAAATAAAGGTGAAATATATATTTTAAAAAAAAAAGGATATGCATATAATTTGTAGATTTGGATAGAAAACACTCTAAAGTTGCCAAAACTGTTAAAATAATGTCTGTGAGAACTGATATGGCAGGCGAAAACCGGAGGAAAATCCATCCAGGATGTGGGACTTTTTTGATGTGGGTGGTTTTCAATTGGATGCCCATTAAGTATGTAATGGGTTAGGACCCAGATTGCAGTTCCTATGGCTTCCACTAGATGTCAACAGTCTTTAGACATTGATCCAGGCTTGTTTTCTGAAAAGGATCTGACCCATGCCAAATCTTTCCAGTCTCCTGAGGGGGAATAGGGTTTGTCGTGCCCTCTTCACGACTGTCTTGGTGTGCTTGGACCATGTTAGTTTGTTTGTGATGTGGACGCTAAGGAACTTGAAGCTCTCAACCTGCTCCACTACAGCCCCGTCGAGAATGGGGGTGTGCTCGGTCCTCCTTTTCCTGTAGTCCACAATCATCTCCATTTCCTTGCCTCGATGCGAGCATAGAAGTTATTTAGCTCGTCTGGTAGGCTCGTGTCACTGGGCAGCTCTCAGCTGTGCTTCCCTTTGTTGTCTGTAGTAGTTTGCAAGCCCTGCCACATCCAAAGAGCGTCGGAGCCGGTGTAGTACAATTCGATCGTAGTCCCGTATTGACGCTTTGCCTGTTTGATGGTTCGTCGGAGGGCATAGCGGGATTTCTTATAAGCTTCCGGGTTAGCGTACAGCTCCTTGAAAGCGGCAGCTCTACCCTTTAGCTCAGTGTGAATGTTCCCTGTAATCCATGTCTTCTGGTATGGGTATGTTTGTACATTCACTGTGGGGACGATGTCCTCGATGCACTTATTGATAAAGCCAGTGACTGATGTGGTGTACTCCTCAATGCCATCAGTAGAATCCCGGAACATATTCCAGTCTGTGCTATCAAAACAGTCCTGTAGTTTAGCATCTGCTTTATCTGATCCCTTTTGCTCGTGCTTGTGCTCACTGGTGCTTCCTACTTAAATTTTTGCTAGTAATCAGGAATCAGGAGGATCGAATTATAGTCAGATTTACCAAATGGAGGGCGAGGGAGAGCTTTGTACGTGTCTCTGTGTGTGGAGTTAAGGTGGTCTAGAATATTTCCCCACTGGTTACACATTTAACATGCTGATAGAAAAGAGGGAAAACTGATTTAAGTTTCCCTGCATTAATGTCCCCGGCCACTAGGAAAGCCCCCTCTGGATGAGCGTTTTCTTGTTTGCTTATGGCGATATACAGCTCATTGATTTGAGGTTTTAGTGCCAGCATCGGTCTGGGTTGGTATGTAGACAGCTATGAAAAATACAGATGAAACACTCTAGGTAGATACTGTGGTCTACAACTTATCATGAGATACTCTACCTCAAGCGAGCAAATCCTCGAGACTTCCTTAGATATCATGCACCAGCTGTTGTTTACATATATGCATAGGTCCACGCCCCGTGTCTTACCAGAGGCTGTTGTTCTGGCTGTAAAGCCAGCTTTATGTCCTTAATGTTGTCGTTCAGATATGACTCTGTGAAACATAAGATATTACAGTTTTTAATGTGCCGTTGGTAGGATATACGTGCTTTCACTTCGTCCCATGTATTTTCCAGCGACTGAACATTAGCTAGCAGGATGGAAGGCAAAAGCAGATTAGCCACTCGTCACCTGATCCTCACAAGGCACCCTGATCTTTTTCCGCAAAATCTCAGTTTCCTTCTCCAGCGAATGACGGGGTTCTGAGCCTGGTCGGGTGTCTGTAGTATATCCCTCCCCTCCGACTCATTGAAGAAAAACTGTTCATCTAATATGAGGTGAGTAGTTCTGATGTCCAGAAGCTCTTTTCGGTCATAAGAGACGGTAGCAGCAACATTATGTACAAAGCCTGCACACACACACACTACTAGTAAAACTCATGTAGAATGATAAATGGCAATCTATGCTACGCAAACAGGTTTTGCGCTGATGCCTGCCAACAAGATTACGACTACCTGCGGGGGCCCACCTGTGGTCAGATCTGCTTCTTGTAGTAAATTATCTGCAAAGCACACACACAATCACAATGTGGACAATACAAAAGACCAGGGAAAACTCATTTCCAATGCGTGCAATACAAAGGACCAGGGAAAACTAATTTCCAATGGGTGCAATACAAAAGACCAGGGAAAACTCATTTCCAATGGGTGCAATACAAAGGACCAGGGAAAACTAATTTCCAATGGATGCAATACAAAAGACCAGGGAAAACTCATTTCCAATGCGTGCAATACAAAGGACAAGGGAAAACTCATTTCCAATGGGTGCAATACAAAGGACCAGGGAAAACTCATTTCCAATGGGTGCAATACAAAAGACCAGGGAAAACTCATTTCCAATGGGTGCAATACAAAAGACCAGGGAAAACTCATTTCCAATGGGTGCAATACAAAAGACCAGGGAAAACTCATTTCCAATGGGTGCAATAGAAAAAGGACCAGGGAAAACTCATTTCCAATGGGTGCAATACAAAAGACCAGGGAAAACTCATTTCCAATGGGTGCAATACAAAAGACAAGGGAAAACTCATTTCCAATGGGTGCAATACAAAAGACCAGGGAAAACTCATTTCCAATGGGTGCAATAGAAAAAGGACCAGGGAAAACTCATTTCCAATGGGTGCAATACAAAAGACCAGGGAAAACTCATTTCCAATGGGTGCAATACAAAAGACCAGGGAAAACTCATTTCCAATGGGTGCAATACAAAAGACCAGGGAAAACTCATTTCCAATGGGTGCAATACAAAAGACAAGGGAAAACTCATTTCCAATGTGTGTAATACAAAAGACCAGGGAAAACTCATTTAATTTTTCCTTACGTCTTTCGTAGAATGCTGCTGCTTCTGTGGTATGATGGTAATGTTACTTTTTCCATCTGCAGAATGTGATTAATTTCAAATGGATGATTCTGGACTGTAGGAAGCTGATTGAGGTTGTGTGGTAGAAACTGTGAGGTAATTGGAGTCATTTTTGTTATATAAGAAAAAGCAACAATGCACAACAAAAAAGACATTGCTTGATCTCCTGTTACCTTGGAGAATGAGTGGCATCTGAGCCTTGAAAAAAAATAACATTGAAGTTCAAGGTATAAGGTGTGAGTGTGATAAACAATGTTTTTGTTACCCTTCCTCACAGCTACATTTGTCATGAAAAAGGTTTGTGTGGCTCATACCCTGTTCATGATCACACACACACTGTAAGGGGCAGAAACATTAAAACAGTTGAAGTATGAAAAATGCTTACTGAATCCTGTCCATGCGGTCTTCACAAATGACAATGTTGTACTTATAGTCAAAACAAGACCTAATGGCATGGTATCGGTTAAAAAAAGACTTAGAGGTTTTATAAACAGTCTGTCTGCCAAATATGTCTTTCAGACAGACAGACAGACAGACAGTTCCCCTTTGATGTTCAGCTTATTTTCTACTTCTCTATGGAGTGTTGTGTCCTCCCCAAAAAATGTCAATCCATTAGCTGGTTATTTAGCAATTTCAAGAATAATCTGGCGAACATTTTTTTGCGTAATGTAGCAATGCTAAGCTAAACTTCAGATAAGTGAACTATCCCATGAATGGAAACTTGACTGCAAGAGATGATCTCTATACTCTAAATAAGCATCAACCAGTGGGTCAAGCGATGGGTATACAGAGATGACCAGTTTACAGAGGAGTATAGAGTGCAGTGATGTGTCCTATACGGAGCATTGGTGGCAAATCTGATGGCCGAATGGTAAAGAACATCTAGCCGTTCGAGTGCACGTTTACCTGCCGATCTATAAATGATGGCTCTGTAATCTAGCATGGGTAGGACGGTCATCTGAATCAGGGCTAGTTTGGCAGCTGGGGTGAAAGAGGAGCGATTACGATAGAGGAAACCAAGTCTAGATATAGATTTAGCATGCAGATTTGATATGTGCTGAGAGAAGGACAGTGTACTGTCTAGCCATACTCCCAAGTACTTGTATGAGGTGACTACCTTAAGCTCTAATCCCTCAGAGGTAGTAATAACACCTGTGGGAAGAGGGGCATTCTTCTTACCAAACCACATTAACTTTGTTTTGGAGGTGTTCTGTACAAGGGTAAGGTTAGAGAAAGCCTTTTGGACACTAAGAAAGCTTTGTTGTAGAGCATTTAACACAAAATCCGGAGAGGGACCAGCTGAGGATAAGACTGTATAATCTGCATATAAATGGATGAGAGCTTCCTACTGCCTGAGCTATGTTGTAAATTGAGAAGAGCATGGGCCCTAGGATTGAGCCTTGGTGTACTCCCTTGGTGACAGGCAGTGGCTGAGACAGCAGATTTTCTGACTTTATACACTGCACTCTTTTAGAGAGGTAGTTAGCAAACCAGGCCAAAGACCCCTCAGAGACACCAATGCTCCTTAGCCTGCTGTAGTGAGGTGCATACTGGCGGCAGAGGAGTCAGGCGCAGGAGAGCGAAATCTGATTTACAACGGTGTCGTTTAATACCCATAAACCACCGTCAACAGAACAATACAATAAATGGGTCAAACAGAACCTGGTAAATACCAGCATACCGTGCAAAAGCACTTCAAGAAACAATTACCGACAAGGACATGAGGGGGAACAGAGGGTTAAATACACAACATGTAATTGATGGAATTGGAACCAGGTGTGATGGAAGACAAGACAAAACTGAAAAGTGAGTAGTCGATCAGCGATGGCTAGAAGGTCGGCGACTTCGACCGCTGAAAGCCGCCCAAACAAGGAGTGGGACCAACTTCGGCGGAAGTCGTGACACCTGCCCACAAGAATGGAATGGTCTACCGTATCAAAAGCTTTGGCCAAGTCAATAAAAATATCAGCACAACATTGCTTAGAATCAAGGGTTGATGGTGACATCATTGAGGACATTTAAGGTTGCAGTGACACATCCATAATCTGAGCGGAAACCAGATTGCATATCAGAGAGAATACTATAGACATCAAGAAAGCCAGTCAGTTGATTATTGACAAGTTTTTCAAATACTTTTGATAAACAGGGAAAAATAGAAATCGGTCTATAACAGTTAGAATCAGCTTGATCTCCCACTTTAAATAAAGGACGAACTGTGGCTGCCTTCCAAGCAATGGGAACCTCCCCAGAAAGGAGAGACAGGTTAAAAAAGTTGAAGATAGGCTTGGCGATGATAGGGGCAGCAACCTTAAAGATCATCTGGCCCAGATGTTTTTTGCGGGTCAAGTTTGAGGAGCTCCTTTAGCACCTCGGACTCAGTGACTGCCTGCAGGGAGAAACGTTGCAGAGCAGTGGAAAAAGAGGGAGAAGCATCGGGGATAGTCACATTAGAAGGGGTGCGAGATGAGGAACAGTTGGATGGGCAAGGAGGCATGGCTGAGTCATATAGGAATCCTGACTTAATGAAGTGGTGATTAAAGAGCTCAGCCATGTGCTTCTTGTCAGCAACTTTAAGGGACATGGGCAGCTGTGAGGAGGAGGGTTTATTCTCCAGGTTCTTTAACCATTTTCCAGAACTTCTTGGGGTTAAACCCACAGAGAGAGAACTTCTCCTTAAAGTAACTAACTTTGGCCTTTCCGGATAGCCTGAGTGCAGTATTTATCATTTGCCTGAAGGAGAGCCAGTCGGCCTGAGTATGCGTGTTTCCTGAGCCTTTAGCCAAATGCAGTTCTTGAGGTGGAGTAACTCTGCAAGATTACTGTCCAACCAGGGGCTGAACCTGTTTTTAATTCTCATTTTCTTTATGGGAGTGTGTTTGTTAACAATACCACTGAAAATATAAAAAAAGAAAGTCCAAGCATCTTCGACAGAGGTCAAGCTGATTGCATACCATTTTACAGAGGCCAGTTCATGAAGGAAGGCTTGCTCATTAAAAGGTTTTAGCAAGCGTCTATGACAAAATAGGATAGGTTGTTCACTGAGCAGCCATTACGAACACAGGCTGTAAAACAGGGATCACAAAGGTCATTACACCAGACTGATACAGTACCTATCAGGATTATTTGTGAGGATAACATCGAGGAGTGTAGCCTTTTCTGGGTGTTTGGAATCATACCTTGTGGGATTAGTAATAATCTGAGAAAGATTTAGGGAGTCCCATTGCTTTAGGACTTGGTCAGGTGGTTTATGCATGTCCCAGTTTATGTCACATAGCAGGACAAATTCAGACTTAGTGTAAGGGGACAGGAGAGAGCTTATGGCAGGTAGGCTTCAGGCCGGTGGTGATGGAGGACGATAGCGCCCAGCAACAGTCAACAAAGAGCTATTTGAAAGTTTAATACTTAAAACCAGCAAATCAAATTATTTGGGGACAGACTTGGTGGAGACAACCGAGCACTGAAGGTGATCCTTGGTAAATATTGCTAGTCCCCCACCTGTGGAAGATCTGTATTTCTGAAAAAGGTTCTAACCAGAAAGGTTAACTTCAGTATTGAAAACACTCTTCCATAACTACATCACAGTAATGACCAACACATCTGGATTGGAGCTGTTAACCTCCACTTTCAATTGATCCATTTTAGGTAATAAGCTTCTAGTGTTAATGTGCAGAAAGCCCAGTATTTAACTAGTTAAAGGCTGATTTGTAATTCATATATACAGAAATAGAATTTAAAGTACATCACACTTCCTATGCATTATTCAAATACTCTAGAACTGCTTCATCTCAATAGCTAATTTCCTTATCAATCTGCATTGATCTGATAAATAAAGGATAGGTGTAGTATTTCATCAAATGAGAGACTTAATTTCAACCGGTACAAATTGTGAAACACTTTATTGAAAGAAGTTCATTATCCAAGTGTTATAAATACATGCATTATAAATATTATAATTGTATATTATATTATAAATACAAGTTCAATCTTTACTTCAATGCACATCTGTTGTACATTATAAAAACAGAGGAAGAAAGAGGTGGCTAGAGGTGTAAAAGACAAAGGGAAAGAGGTAAGAACACAGAAGCAGGGAAGACAGCATATGATTAATGAATCAGTGCGACCCTAATATTCTCTCAGTTCATCACAATTACATAATAGTGTCTGTAGAGGTGTCTCCTTATCAGCCTTGGGCCCCCAGTCGGCCCTGAAGGTTATCTTATTAAGAGGGGGTGAGGTGCCGATGATGGGACTGGGGGTTGGCATCCTCTCTCACATCAAAACATACCTGCAGACGAGAGACAGATGGAGAGAGAGAGATAGCATGTTAAAGCCGTGTGTGTGTTTTTTTATTCTAACACTGTCAGTCATAATCATCAGGAGGTGAAATACAAAACTGACCTTGGATCATTAACTCTGGGACTACTGCATCTCGATTTTAAAGTAAAGCATCTCTTTAATAATACTTCCTGTTGACCTGACCAAGTGACCTCTCACCTCTTATCATGCTGTGCCCTCTATGTAGCCAGTTCAGATGCGGGAGGGGTTCACCAACACAGCTGATATAACCTAGAGGATTTAGGGAGAAGGGGAGAGAGGGATGAAGTGAAGGAGAGAGATTTATTGAGAAAATAAGGAAGTTAAAGAGTGTTCAACAGGAATCAGTGTGTGTGTCCTCACCTGGTGTCCACACTAAGTGGCTGCAGAGTACTCTATGCTGAAAAACATGAACGGACACACAAGGACAAACAATATAGCGTAGTTATAGAAATGATGAAGTGTCTTACTATTCTCCATGGTTGGCCCTCTTGCCTATTCTTTGAAGGTGGAAGGAGCCACAGTTATACACCTGAACCTGCTTACTGCACAACACAATCCATCAATCAGATTGATGCATGAGTTTGTCGGCGTGGGTTACAGGGTGTCTAATTGTTCTACATTTTTTCAATATGGGTGGCTTAAAATAGATTGTTTTGTTTTTGTACAGACATTACACCCTTACCTAAACAGCAACCTCGCCTGAGAAGTAGAAGTCAAAGGGAGAGAAACTGAATTGAATAACTGCAGTTGATATAGCTAAGTAAATGGAAGAATACTCTTATTGTAATGTGAATGACTCTTTAAAAGGATGGTTGTGCATAGTGTAGTCTATGGTGTTGCTAGGGAACAGAACCCCTTCAAAGAAGTAGGAGGTGAAGATCTCCCACACTCAGATTGCGTCTTACTGCGTTGTTGGACCCCATCCTTGAAACATCCTACAGAGCACTAGACTTCTCCTCTGGCACACGCCCGGAGCTACAGATCCCCTCCTGGTCCTCGTCTCCATCCTCATCAAGATATGAAGGACACAGGTAGCCTTCACATGCCTGAATTCCTCCAGGAGGCAGTCCCAGATGGCCCTGGTCACCCAACCTTGCAGTGCCCTACACGGTAACTGTTGGAAATCATTTTGAAAAAATCTCCAGTTACAAGGTATCTGTAGCAATATGGAAGATAATGTCCTTATTTGACTTTCACATCACCAGGTAACTGTGGATTACTAAAGTATAATATCCCTTATAACAAATAATGATCAAATTGGATTGATAGATGCATGTGCACACATGTGCATGTGTAGCATGTGACAATAACAGGATCATATCAAGGATAGCATCACAAATGAATACATAAATACAACTTGAGGCTTGATGAAGAGTGAATCGTTTGCAAAAACAAAAATGTGCACCCCCTTTGAGTCCCCAGGACCAGGACTGAGAGCCACTGCTCTTCATTGGGACCTCTTCATCTATAGAAAGGCTTTCACAGCTCTATCTGAGGACAGAAAACCTCACAAAAAACAGACTTATGTTACTATTATCTCTGTCACATCTGCCTCTGCCACACCCCCTAGTGGTCAACCGGTGTCTGCTTGACCCTCAGCCATTCCCCCAGCACACTCTCTCTCTCTCCATCTCCCCTCCCTTTCTGTTTGTGTGTGGTTGGAGACAGGTGTGCTGGAGTCAGAGCAGATCCCTACCAGCTGCAACTCGTTCCATTATCAAGACCTCTACAAATACTCAATTCTGCCACCTCCACTCTGCCATATCGTAATCTCTGCTCAGTCAGTTTATGCTTCTAGCCATTATTATTATTCAAGATCCTGTTACCCTGCTGTACCCTTTTCCCTGCTTGATTCTGTTTATCCTCTCACTGCAGTTTTGCCGCCCTGACTCTGGCTCCTGTTTCACATCTCGCTACGCTGTTCTGGACTCACCACACCACCACTCCATTGGATTCCCCCCGAACCTGTTTACCCTGTCCCAACCCATCACACTCCAACCTCAGCCTCCACATCTGGTTTCCTACAACTCATCCAAGCTTCCCCAGATCGGCACTCCATATCTCCCTGTGTTACAATAAATACCTTGGTTCATTCATCTCTGTTTCCTCATCTGAGTCTGCTCTTGGGTTCCCCTGTGCTGCTCCTCTTAACCATCTCCGTCCTCACTTCTAGGGACTGAAACTACACAAGTACCTGCCCTATCCAGAATAGCTTACTCTCTCACTTTGACAGTTAGGGCTGCTATCCTTTCACCCCCTTCCATGGTTGTTAGCTAGTGACCTACAAATGCATTTGGAGTTTGTTTTTTACAATGATAAATACATCAAGCTAACTAGCTAATTTAAAGTTAGGTAGCTGGTGATACTTAACTTAGCTAGCTATCTATACAGTATGTCAAGTTGGCTAGATAGCAAGCCAACTAGTTAGCTCATTTGAGTTAGCCTGCACTGTAGCTAGTTAGCTAATAATACTTTTTTTGTTTTAATTTACATTTTTGAAATGCATTCACTTACTTGAATATGTTCTCCCAGCCATGTGGGCAATTGGAAACAGGGCAGCAAAGTTTGATTGTCACCAGAGCATTTTAGAGCATATTACTATTGAACTATTTACCCATTTAATAACCAGACCTTCATGCAAACTTGCTATGCTGAATTCTTAATGCACAATTGAACGTGCTGCCATATGTTGCCAGCACACCTACAAGCGAGTCACAATGGGCGGCAGGTGGCAATTTATCGCTCGCATGTGAACATGCCCTGTCATTTTCACAGAGACCCTTTATGTCACACATTTTTCCAACACTATCCCTGGCTACGACTATTCCTGCTGAACTAAACACTTTATTTGTCTCATCTCATTGTTCCTTTGGAAGACCCATTTGCTCTTAAAGCTCGTAAAAATAAATGCATGCTCTTCAACCGATCGCTGCCCGCACCCGCCCACCCGACTAGCATCACTACTCTGAACGGTTCTAATTTAGAATATGTGGACAACTACAAATACCTAGGTACCTGCCTAGACTATAAACTCTCATTCCAGACTCATATTAAACATCTCTAATCCAAAATTAAATCTAGAATCAGCTTCCTATTTCGCAACAAAGCCTCCTTCACTCACGCTGTCAAACATACCCTCGTAAAACTGACCATCCTACCGATCCTCGACTTCAGCGATGTCATTTACAAAATAGCTTCCAACACTCTACTCAGCAAACTGGATGCAGTCTATCACAGTGCCATCTGCTTTGTCACCAAAGCCCCATATACTACTCACCACTGCGACATGTATGCTCTCGTCGGCTGGCCCTCGTTTTATATTCGTCGCCAGACCCACTGGCTCTAGGTCATCTATAAGTCTCTGCTAGGTAAAGCACCACCTTATCTCTGCTCACTGGTCACCATAACACCCACCCGTAGCAAAGCCAAGACCTCATTGGCCTCCTGTCCTTCCAGTTCTCTGTTGCCAATGACTGGAACGAATGGCAAAATGGCAAAGATTGCTGAAATTAGAGTCTTATATATAGTCTTATATAGAATTGGAGTCTTATATATTTCCCTCACTAACTTTAACAAACTATAGTTTTGGCAAGTCGGTCAGGACATCTACCTTGTGCATGACACAGGTAATTTTTCCAACAATTGTTTACAGACAGATTACTTAATTTATAATTCACTGTATCACAATTCCAGTGGGTCAGATGTTTACAAACAGAAGTTGACTGTGCCTTTAAACAGCTTGGAAAATTCCAGAAAATGATGTCATGGCTTTAGATGCTTCTGTTAGGCTAATTGACATCATTTGAGTCAATTGGAGGTGTACCTATGGATGTATTTCAAGGCCTACCTTCAAACTGAAAAAAATTGTAGACCTTCACAAGTCTGGTTCATCCTTGGGAGCAATTTCCAAACGCCTGAAAGTACCACATTCATCTGTACAAACAATAGTACGCAAGTATAAACACCATGGGACCACGCAGCCTCATACCGCTCAGGAAGGAGACGTTCTGTCTCCTAGAGATGAACATACTTTGGTGCAAAACGTGCAAATCAATCCCAGAACAGCAAAGGACCTTGTGAAGATGCTGGAGGAAACAGGTACAAATGTATGTTTATCCACAGTAAAACGAGTCCTATATCGACATCACCTGAACGGCCGCTCAGCAAGAAAGAAGCCACTGCTCCATAACTGCCATAAAAAAGGCAGACTACGGTTTGCAACTGCACATGGGGACAAAGATCGTAATTTTTGGAGAAATGTCCTCTGGTCTGATGAAACAAAAATGTAACTGTTTGGCCGTAATGAGCATCGTTACGTTTGGAGGAAAAAGGGGGAGGCTTACAAGCCGAAGAACACCATCCCAACCGTGAAGCACGGGGGTGGCAGCATCATGTTGTGGGGGTGCTTTGCTGCAGAAGGGACTTGTGCACTTCACAAAATAGATGGCATCATGAGGTGGGGAAATTATGTGGGTATATTGAAGCAACATCTCAAGACATCAGTCAGGAAGTTAAAGCTTTGGTCGCAATTTTTGTATATTTTTTTTGATTCACCTTTATTTAACCAGGTAGGCCAGTTGAGAACAAGTTCTCATTTACAACTGTGACCTGGTCAAGATAAAGTAAAGCAGTGTGACACAAACAACAGCACAGAGTTACACATGGAATAAACAAATGTACAGTCAATAACACAATAGAAAAAGTCTATATACAGTGTGTGCAAATACCGTAAGAAGGTAAGGCCATAAATAGGCCAATAGTAGCGAAGTAATTACAATTTAGCAAATGAACACGAGAGTGATAGATGTGCAGATGATGATGTGCAAGTAGAGATACTGGAAATACTAGTGTGCAAATAGCAAAAAAGTAAATAAAAGCAATATGGGGATGAGGTAGGTAGTTGGATGGACTATTTACAGATGGGTTGTGTACAGCTGCAGCAATCGGGAAACTGCATAGATAGCTGATGCTTAACAAGAAATTTGTGGAGTGGTTGAAAAATGAGTTTTAATGACTTCAACCTCGGTGTATGTAAACTTCCGACTTCAACTCTATATTAGCATTTTCCAAATAATTTCCAAATCATCAATAAGTGACTTCATTGAGTTACACAATCAATTTTTAGATACTTTTTAGATACTTCCAGGAAGTGTTCAAATTAAAAGACTCACCTTACATCAAAACCTCATCATATTGACGACATTAATAGTGAGATGTGCAATGCCATTTTGTTTCGATATTTAATTTATTTAATTAAAATACGATACCTAGACATTGGCTTTTAAGGGTCAATTACTCAAACATTTAAACATAAAATGGATTTTAACAAACCAATCTTCAGGGGGCATAGTGGTGTAAAACAGCCCTTTTCCAAAAACATTTATTTGATTGAATAAAATTTTTAAAAATCAACTGTGCCCACATATTTCCCTAAAGAGTTGGTATGACCATGATCCACAACCCCAATTCTTCCAAACTTTGCTTTTTTGAGACAGCAATTACACATGTTCTGAAGGGGGAGAATTGTCCAAAACAACAAAAAACTCGAAACTGGGAAATCTCAGACTTCAGTGAGTTCAAGACAACTGGGAAAGACAACCGAGCTCCGACTGGGAAAATACATTTTGAAGTCAAGAACTCTAGCCTCTTTCTAGAGCTCTGACCTGAAGATCACTGACATCATCATGATTCAACCTTGTCTTTTACTTGAGTTCCCAGTTGTCTTGAAAGCACCATAAATCCAGAGAATGCCAGACTTTGATGGTGAAGTTTGATGCCAAAATTTGCCCAGTTTGATGTCAAAAAATGACCGCCGTGCCATCTTCCTGTTCAAATGTGCCCATCCCAACAAGGTGAGCCCAAAAATGTATTGTATGCAGCATAAATAATTTAATATACCAGGGAGATATGTGTCCTGTAGCTAAGAAAGTAATACTAAGTGTATGTTGTGTAGTAAGCTGTTAGTAGCCCATGTGCCTCACCCTAATAATTTGGTACATTGATCGCTCTTCATTTCAGTTCTACTGTAGCCTATAAACTTTTAAACGTTTTAGAGAAATGTAATCATTGAATATTGTAAGCGCTTTCATTGTCCTCTCACTGTCAACTGCATTAATTTTCATCAAACATAACGTGTAAATATTTGTATGAACATAAGATTCAACAATGGAGACATAAACTGAACAAGTTCCACAGACAGGTGACTAACAGAAATTGAATAATGTGTCCCTGATGAAAGGGGGGGTCAAAATCAAAAGTAACAGTCAGTATCTGGTGTGGCCACCAGCTGCATTAAGTACTGCAGTGCATCTCCTCCTCATGGACTGCACCAGATTTGCCGGTTCTTGCTGTGAGATGTTACCCCACTCTTCCACCAAGGCACCTGCAAGTTCCCAGACATTTCTGGGGGGAATGTCCCTAGCCCTCACCCTCCAAACCAACAGGTCCCAGATGTGCTCAATGGGATTGAGATCCGGGCTCTTCGCTGGCCATGGCAGAACAGTGACATTCCTGTCTTGCAGGAAATCACACACAGAACGAGCAGTACGGCTGGTGGCTTTGTCATGCTGGAGGGTCATGTCAGGATGAGCCTGCAGGAAGGGTACCACATGAGGGAGGAGGATGTCTTCCCTGTAACGCACAGTGATGAGATTGTCTGCAATGACAACAAGCTCAGTCCGATGATGCTGTGACACACCACCCCAGACCATGACGGATCCTCCACCTCCAAATCGATCCCACTCCAGAGTACAAGCCTCCGTGGAATGTGAATCTGACCATCACCCCTGGTGAGACAAAACCGCAACTCGTCAGTGAAGAGCACTTTTTGCCAGTCCTGTCTGGTCCAGCGACAGTGGATTTGTGCCCATAGGCAACGTTGTTGCCGGTGATGTCTGGTGAGGACCTGCCTTACTACAACAGGTCTACAAGCCCTCAGTCCAGCCTCTCTCAGCCTATTGTGGACAATATGAGCACTGATGGAGGGATTGTGCATTCCTGGTGTAACTCAGGCAGTTATTGTTGCCATCCTGTACCTGTCCCGCAGGTGTGATGTTTGGATGTACCAGTCCTGTGTAGGTGTTGTTACATGTGGTCTGCCACTGCGAGGATTATCAGCTGTCCATCCTGTCTCCCTGTAGCGCTGTCTTTGGCATCTCACAGTACGGACATTGCAATGTATTGCCCTGGCCACATCTGCAGTCCTCATGTCTCCTTGCAGTATGCCTAAGGCACGTTCATCTAGATGACCAGGGACCCTGGGCATCTTTCTTTTGTTGTTTTTCAGAGTCAGTAAAAAGGCCTCTTTAGTGTCCTAAGTTTTCATAACTGTGACCTTAATTGCCAACCATCTGTAAGCTGTTAGTGTCTTAACGACCATTCCACAGGTGCATGTTCATTAATTGTTTATGGTTCATTGCACAGTGTTTTTTTTGCTGAGTTTCTATTCTTTTTTACATTGTTTGCAAACTGATGTGACACGTATTAATGGTAAAAAATAACATGCAAAACAGGCAAGCCCAAAAAATGTGGGGCCCTGTAACAAGTACACTGAGTATAGAGAGAGAGTGTTTTAATAAATTAACAAAATAAACACAAACAACACACCTACATGAAACAGAGTCAAAATAACCTGAGGAAAGAACCAAGGGGAGTGACCGATATAGGGAAGATAATCAAGGAGGTGATGGAGTCCAGGTGAGTGTCATGAGGCGCTGGTGCGCTTGACGATGGTGACAGGTGTGCGGGATAATCAGCAGCCTGACGACCTAGAGGCCGGAGAGGGAGTATACGTGACAGTACCCCCTCCTCGACACCGATAAAGGGGATGAACCCGACCGGTCTCATCGTCTGAAGTGCGGGAACCTGTCGAGCCGGCTGGGGCGTGGGAACCTGACAGACCGGCTGAGGCGCGGGAGCCTGGAAATCCGGCAGAGGCATGAAAGCCAGACGAGCCGGCTAAGACAGGGGAAACTGGCGATCCGCCTGAGGCATGAAAGCCCGACAAGCCAGCTGATGCAGGGGAGCCTGGCGAGCCGGCGGAGGCAGGGGGAACCTGGTGATCCGCCTGAGGCATGAAAGCCCGACAAGCCGGCGGAGGCAGGGGGAACCTGGTGATCTGGCTGAGGCATGAGAGCATGTAGCAGCTCCCGGATCCGACGTCATTTACACTGTCACAAAAAAAACACTGATGCTTCCCTTATGTGAGGTGTTATTCTGTAACGCGTGCCCTGAGAGTCAGATAGAAAGTACAGGGAGTGTTTTAATAATGGTCCTTCTGTTGCTCAGTTGGTAGAGCATGGCGCTTGTAACGCCAGGGTAGTGGGTTCGATTCCCGGGACCACCCATACGTAGAATGTATGCACACATGACTGTAAGTCGCTTTGGATAAAAGCGTCTGCTAAATGGCATATATTATATTATAAATAAACACAAACAACGCACCGACATGGAAAAGAGTCAATAACACCTGGGGAAAGAACCAAGGCGAGTGGCAGATAATCAAGTAGGTGATAGAGTCAAGGTGAGTGTCATAAGGCGCTGCTGTGCTTGACGATGGTGACAGGTGTGCGGGATAATCAGCATTCTGATGACCTAGAGGCCGGAGAGGGAGTATACGTGACAGGCTCCAAGCAGATGGGGCTCTGCCCAACATTCCCTGATTGACGGGTCGCCACTGAGAGGCGCTATGAATGCAAGGACCACCCAGTTTAATATTTTGAAGTAAGTTATAGGCTTCATTATTAATTTACTGAGACTCAAACAACAAAAATATTTACAATGGATCACAAAAAAACTATTTTAAAACATAAGATTGTTTTATTGACTTGAACAATAAATAACAAGCAAAATATACCGATGAACTTTACAATACATACAAAACTCAGTGAGGTCTCTTGATGCATTGCATTCTAGAATCTCTTCTAAAAAACATAAAATATATTACTCAAACGATTTCCTGTTCAAAACAACTTTCCTTACCAGCTCACTGTTATCACTTCTGTCTGTGTGTTTAAACAGGTGAATGTAACCAGAAACTAGTTTTTGTTAAAACTCGTTTATTGTTAAAACTAAATATACTGTAGCACTGTAAACAAAATCAAAATGGATGGAGGCTACAGCCCTAATACTGGCCAGCAATATCAGCATTCAACAAATCGATCAGTATCACATATTAATGATCATCTGAATGAATGGGTGGATATTCCCAAGACCTGTCATTGGGTGGATTATCCCAAAACCTCAGTCATTAGGTGGATTTCCCCAAGACCTCAGTCATTGGGTGGATTTCCCCAAGACCTCAGTCATTGGGTGGATTTCCCCAAGACCTCAGTCATTGGGTGGATTTCCCCAAGACCTCAGTCATTGGGTGGATTTCCCCAAGACCTCAGTCATTGGGTGGATTTCCCCAAGACCTCAGTCATTGGGTGGATTTCCCCAAGACCTCAGTCATTGGGTGGATTTCCCCAAGACCTCAGTCATTGGGTGGATTTCCCCAAGACCTCAGTCATTGGGTGGATTTCCCCAAGACCTCAGTCATTGGGTGGATTTCCCCAAGACCTCAGTCATTGGGTGGATTTCCCCAAGACCTCAGTCATTGGGTGGATCCATCCCCAAGACCTCAGTCATTGGGTGGATTTCCCCAAGACCTCAGTCATTGGGTGGATTTCCCCAAGACCTCAGTCATTGGGTGGATTTCCCCAAGACCTCAGTCATTGGGTGGATTTCCCCAAGACCTCAGTCATTGGGTGGATTTCCCCAAGACCTCAGTCATTGGGTGGATTTCCCCAAGACCTCAGTCATTGGGTGGATTTCCCCAAGACCTCAGTCATTGGGTGGATTTCCCCAAGACCTCAGTCATTGGGTGGATTTCCCCAAGACCTCAGTCATTGGGTGGATTTCCCCAAGACCTCAGTCATTGGGTGGATTTCCCCAAGACCTCAGTCATTGGGTGGATTTCCCCAAGACCTCAGTCATTGCTCTACTTGACAGATTTGTCATTGTTGACGTTACACAGGATGTTTTTAGCACCACTCTGCCAAGCCAGAAGATTCTCACTAGGGGACTTGCCTTCCTGCATGGGAAAAAACACAAACATTCAAATTAACTAAGCATTTGTAAAATAGATCACCTTACCGTATCAAACATAAATATTCAAATGCACTGTAGGGGGTGGTATGCTCATACAATAGCCACTAATAATCAAACCAATCCGGAATATACTGAATGAATGTGAAAAGATGAGAATTGGATGATTAGGAAGTACTAACGCTGTTCTTCGTTTTAAGACTGGCTCCATACATCATCAGCAGCCTGATAATTTTGAATCGGTTTATCCTCACAGCATCGTGCATGGGTGTGTCTCCATCCTGGTTAAAAATAGTTAATAGCAACACAACCATATTACATGGGTGTGTCTCCATCCTGGTTAAAAATAGTTAATAGCAACACAACCATATTACATGGGTGTGTCTCCATCCTGGTTAAAAATAGTTAATAGCAACACAACCATATTACATGGGTGTGTCTCCATCCTGGTTAAAAATAGTTAATAGCAACACAACCATATTACATGGGTGTGTCTCCATCCCAGTTAAAAATAGTTAATAGCAACAAACCATATTACATGGGTGTGTCTCCATCCTGGTTAAAAATAGTTAATAGCAACAAAACCATATTACATGGGTGTGTCTCCATCCTGGTTAAAAATAGTTAATAGCAACACAACCATATTACATGGGTGTGTCTCCATCCTGGTTAAAAATAGTTAATAGCAACACAACCATATTACATGGGTGTGTCTCCATCCTGGTTAAAAATAGTTAATAGCAACACAACCATATTACATGGGTGTGTCTCCATCCTGGTTAAAAATAGTTAATAGCAACACAACCATATTACATGGGTGTGTCTCCATCCTGGTTAAAAATAGTTAATAGCAACACAACCATATTACATGGGTGTGTCTCCATCCTGGTTAAAAATAGTTAATAGCAACACAACCATATTACATGGGTGCAGTCTGAGAGAACCCATCCTGGAAAATAGTTAATAGCAGACCACAAAACCATATTACATGGGTGAGAGTGTCTCCATCCTGGTTAAAAATAGTTAATAGCAACAAAACCATATTACATGGGGTGTCTCCATCCTGAGAGAACCCAGAAAGGGGTTAATAGCATGAGCAACACAACCATATTACATGGGTGTGTCTCCAGCTGGATAAAAATAGTTAATAGCAACCACAACCATATTACATGGGTGTGTCTCCATCCTGGTTAAAAATAGTTAATAGCAACACATCCATATTACTGTGCAGGTGTGAACCCAGAGGGGGTTAAAAGTCAGTTACCACAAAGCATCCATATTACAAGAAGTGCAATGGTGGGAGAACCCAGAGAGATGGGGGTAGAGAGTCAGACCAGGGTTTGCATCCTTACTCTGTCAGCTGACAGAACCCACAATGGATGAGGTCAGACCACAAAGCATCCATATACTGTGCAGCTCCTCACTGCCACGTGGGGGGTAGAGACCACAAAGCATCCGCAGCTGAGAGACACCAGAGAGGGGGGAGTCAGACCACAAGGCATCCATATACTGTGCAGCTGAGAGAACCCAGAGAGAGGGGGTAGAGAGTCAGACCACAAAGCATCCATATACTGTGCAGCTGAGAGAACCCAGAGAGAGGGGGTAGAGAGTCAGACCACAAAGCATCCATATACTGTGCAGCTGAGAGAACCCAGAGAGAGGGGGGGGTAGAGAGTCAGACCACAAAGCATCCATATACTGTGCAGCTGAGAGAACCCAGAGAGAGGGGGGTAGAGAGTCAGACCACAAAGCATCCATATACTGTGCAGCTGAGAGAACCCAGAGAGGGGGGTAGAGAGTCAGACCACAAAGCATCCATATACTGTGCAGCTGAGAGAACCCAGAGAGAGGGGGTAGAGAGTCAGACCACAAAGCATCCATATACTGTGCAGCTGAGAGAACCCAGAGAGAGGGGGTAGAGAGTCAGACCACAAAGCATCCATATACTGTGCAGCTGAGAGAACCCAGAGAGGGGGGGTAGAGAGTCAGACCACAAAGCATCCATATACTGTGCAGCTGAGAGAACCCAGAGAGAGGGGGTAGAGAGTCAGACCACAAAGCATCCATATACTGTGCAGCTGAGAGAACCCAGAGGGGGGGGTAGAGATTTTGGTACCTCTAAAAACAGAAGTGAGGTCATGTTTACCGCTATTCAAGTGGCATGCCCCTTACCAGCCAGGGACATGGTGTCGGTTTCCACTAGTTACCACAGCAACAACGTAAAAATAGGCTATTGTAATGACCTGACTAGATCATAAATGAACAATTGTACAGACAGAGGCTTGAGTTTGCGAATTGACGGTTTATTAAACCAACTTTACACAGGCTACTGTTTGGGCCGTAGCACACGCCAAATAGATGACAGATAACCCACAAGCCAATCGTGACCTTCTCTTGTGAAGCCCAGACGTAAGAGAGAGAGAACAAAGGCTGAACCTGGTCTTAACTTCCAATGCTCCACCCCCCTGCCCAACCCCCCTCCACGCCACTCCGCCAACCACCAGGATGCCCGGCATCAGAACATTCCAGGCATTCCCGTGATTGGCAGATAGCAGGTTGATTGACATGTCGGACCCCGCGAACACCGGGTACTGGTCAGTACAACACAACCACCTCCTAGCCTAACACATAACACACAGCTGTCTGTGCGGGTCGCTACACTATATTGGGGGAAAATGTATGAAAACGAAAATGAGCTTTTTGGTCTTAATTTAAGACCAGGGTTTGGCATAAGGTTAGGAATGTGGTTGAGGTTAGGGTTAAAATAAGATTTTAAGAAGTGAAATGCAGAAAGATTTTTTTTTATTTTTTTTACTTTGTGGCTATGGTAACTAGTGACGACCCAAGGTGTCTCGTCAATCGTCCAGCCTGGCATGCGCTGATGTCACCATTGAAAAGCCGATTGAAACGCTATTCAGCATAGCCTAGTGGTTAGAGCGTTGGACTAGTAACCGGAAGGTTGCGAGTTCAAACCCCCGAGCTGACAAGGTACAAATCTGTCGTTCTGCCCCTGAACAGGCAGTTAACCCACTGTTCCCAGGCCGTCATTGAAAATAAGAATGTGTTCTTAACTGACTTGCCTGGTTAAATAAAGGTAAAATTAAAAATTAAAATTGGCGGCGTGTAAGAAAATAATTCCTAAACTGCTGGACACCTTCAATCATTCGCACTCTCCTCATATATAAGGCGAGATCGCATAATGCCTGTGTGTGCCCATAACCAGGGACCCTCTGCACACATCAACAACAGTCATTCGCTAAAGCCCGTCAGAGCACTAGTACTTCAAGGTCTCAGAGCAATGACGTAACCGATTGAAATGCACGCACACTAACAGCTAGGACCACTCACCCTCCTTTTTCCGCAGCAACTAGTAATCCGGGTCAACAGCATCAATGTAACAGTATAATTTTAAACCGTCCACTCGCCCATACACGGGTGCGAACCAGGGACCCTCTGCACACATCAACAACAGTCATCCACGAAGCATCGTTACCCATCGCTCCACAAGAGCCGCGGCCCTTGCAGAGCAAGGGGAACTAGTACTTCAAGGTCTCAGAGCAAGTGACGTAACCGATTGAAACGCTATTTAGCGCACACCGCTAACTAAGCTAGCCGTTTCACATCCGTTACACCTGCCAAATGTGTAGTCAGATTTACCGGGCGGCGGGTGACAAAACGGCTCAGCTATGTGCTTCCATTTGTGATACCCACTTGCGTTTGCCAGGAAGAGCTGAGCTGATTTACTCCAGTTTGATATGCACGAGGTCATACGGTAAAAAAAAAAGTACATGAAGAGAGGTCCTTAACGCATATATGCCATTTTAATACAAAACGAAAACTGCCACAAAAATAAATCGAATCAAATTGTATTTGTCATCAGACCTTAACTGTGAAATGTTTACTCACAAGCCCTTAACCAACAAAGCAGTTCAAGAAAATATCTACTAAATAAACTAAAGTAAAATATATATGTATGTATATATATATACAAAAAGTAACACAATAAAATTACATAACAATAAAGAGGCTAGGGAGTCAATGTGTGGGGGTACAGGTTAACAAAGGTCATTTGTAAAGTGACTGTATAAATAATAAAGAGTGAGTAGCAGCAGTGTAAAAACAAAGGTCATTTGATTAACTGTTCAGCAGTCTTATGGCTTGGGGATGGAAGATGTTACGGAGCCTTTTGGTCCTAGACTTGGTGCTCTGGTATTGCTTTCCGTGCGGTAGCAGAGAGAACAGTTTATGACTTGGGTGACTGGAGTCTTTGACAATTTTTTGGGCCTTCCACTGACAGCGCCTAGTATATAGGTCCTGGATGTCAGGAAGCATGGCCCCAGTGACGTACTGGGCCGTACACACTACCCTCTGTAGAGCCTTACGGTCAGATGCCAGGCAGTTGCCATACCAGGTGTGAAGCAACCGGTCAGGACACTGAGGGGCCCACGTATTGAGAATCAGCGTTGCAGATGTGTTGTTACCTATACTTACCACCTGGGGGCGGCCGTCAGGAATCCCAGTATCCAGTTGCAGAGGGAGGTGTTTAGTCCCAGGGTCCTTACCTTAGTGATGAGCTTCGTGGGAACTATGGTGTTGAAGGCTGAGCTGTAGTCAATTAATAGCATTCTCACATAGGTGTTCCTTTTGTACAGGTGGGAAAAGGCAGTGGGGAGTGCAATTGAGATTGCATCATCTGTGGATCTATTGAGGCAGTAAGCAAATTTAAGTGGGTGTAGGGTTACCGGCATGATGGTGTTGATGTGAGCCATGACCAGCCTTTCAAAGCACTTCATGGCTACCGACGTGAGTGCTACGGGGCGGTAATCATTTAGGCAGGTTACTTTCACTTTCTTCGACACAGGGTCTATGGTGGTCTGTTTGAAACATGTTGGTATTACAGACTTGGTCAGAGAGAGGTTGAAAATGTAAGTGACGTCACTTGCCAGTTGGTCCGTGCATGCTTTGTGTACACGTGCTGGTAATCTGTCTGGCCCCGCAGCCTTGTGAATGTTGACCTGTTTAAAATCTTGCTCACATCAGTGACGGAGAGTGTAATCACACAGTCATCCGGAACAGCTGGTGCTCCCATGCTTGCTTCATTGTTGTTTACCTCAAAGCAGGATAAAAGTCATTTCACTCATCTGGTAGGCTAGCATCACTGGGCAGCTCACGGCTGTGTTTCCCTTTGTAGTCTAATATTTTTCAAGCCCTGCCACATCGGACAAGTGTCAGGGCAGCTCGCGGCTGGTTTTCCCTTTGTAGTATGTCATTTTTCAAACCCTGCCACATCCGACAAGTGTCAGAGATGGTGTAGTAGGATTCAATCTTAGTTCTGTATTGATGCTTTGCCTGTTTGATGGTTTTGAGATTTCTTATAAGCGTCCGGATAAGTGTACCTCATCTTGAAAGCGGCAGCTCTAGCCTTCAGCTTGGTGCTTTCAAGTATATCATAGAACTTACGATGAGTCATTTGGACAAGGCTACTATATAATATGGATGGTCCTATCAGAGGCGATGTTTAACACTTCACATCATTGTCTATATATAAGTCTACTAGCTAATAATAATAATAATAATAATAATAATAATAATAATAATAATAATAGGTCGAATAAATAATGGTGCAGTCATAACCTGACTATTTGGCAACAACCGATATGCCAATCTCACTATTTCAAATTGTGTTAAAACTGTTACATGAAGATAAACTATGTAGGCTATATAGCATAAATAATGTGAAGTGTCACTTCCATTGAATAACTGTCAGGTATGTTTTTTCTTTGGTCAATCATGTCATAGTACATGTTCATAACTATGAGTAACTCATTAAAACACTCATATCATCATACATGTTCATATCCACGAGTTACTCATTAAAACACTCAAGTCAGCCTGCATAATCGAACCCAGGCTGTAGTGATGCCGCACCTCAGACCGCTGTGCCACTCGGGAGGCCACATTTGACTGTATTAATTGCCCTCCAAACTATTGTGCAAGGTATGGCCATGACAACCTCTTGTGATTTTGTTGCATTGCCCTTGTCTTTCTGCCCCTATCTACAAAGGTACAATGAGTTTGAATGGATGAACTTCTGAGCAGCCGTTTGGATGGGGTCCTTGATTAGCCGCTGCTCCAGTAGCCTGCAGGTCTGGGGATATAGAAGCATATCTGAATTAAAAATAGGCTTGAAATAGATCTTGTTTAGTCTATAAACACCAATGTAAACCCTGCAACTGTATTTATCAGTTTTTATGATAAGGTGCAGTTGGGAATGGTATTGTCGCATATTATGTTTTGGTGAGATTGATACCATGCTTACCGACTGGGCACAGAGGGTAATTCAAAGTTAAACCAAAAAAAATCTTCAACCATGTATGTCATAGGATTTAGGTTTAAAGTTTGTTGAAAAAAACATTCCCTCAAATCGTTTTTCCACACCGGTTTAACATCATTACAAGCTAAATTTGACCATAACGTTGTCTTATGGCAGGTCCTAAAAGTGTCCCTGTACAACATGTCTATGATGGTGTTGTAATCTCTTCAGCGGAGGGCTGGTGCCAACTGACCTTGGTTAAGACAAAACAAATGCATAGAGCTAAATACTGTATATCATCAGTCGCTCCCTCCACCAATAGGGGAACAGAGGTGATTCTATGTCTTGTCACCATGTCATGACGATAAAGCACTGACTCAGTCAACAGGGAACACAAAATATGTGCTGTTTTTACAAGTTATGTGTGATGTACAGCAGATAGCCTAGTGATTAAGAATGTTGGGCCAATAACCTAAAAAGTTTCTGGTTCGAATCCCTTTTCCGACTAGGTGAAAAATCTGTTGATATGCCCTTGAGCAAGGCACTTACCCCTACCTGCACCTGTAAATTGCTCTGGATAAGAGCTTCTGCTAAACCAGGGTTTCCCAAAGTCGGTCCCAAAGCCCCCCCTTACCCGGTAACCTACTGACCTTGGGCAAAGATTTACTCAGCATGACAGAGTTTATGATGTGTGTGTCGTTTTAGAACACCTACTCATTCAAGGGTTGTAAAACCTGTGGTGGGAGCGAGAGTGAGAGAGGAGGGAGCACCCAAAAGGGCCACGTCGTGACACAAGTAATCTAACAATTCCACAACAACTACCTAATACACACAAATCTAAGTAAAGGAATGGAATAAGAATATGTACTTATAAGTACCTGGATGAGCAATGACCGACCGGCATAGGCAAGATGAAATAGATGGTATAAAATACAGTATATACATATGGGATGAGTAATGCTAGATAAGTAAACATCATTATTAAAGTTGTGTTAATAAAATGACTAGTGATCCATTTCTTAGAGTGGCCAATTTCAAGTTTGTATGTAGGCAGCAGCATCTCTGTGTTGCTGTTTAACAGACCATGATATGCTCCTGGTCACTCTGACCTACTCCACCTTTTTTTTCCCAATTTGTCCTTCACCACCTTTGTAACACCAAACTGGTCTCCCAAATAAACATCCTTATTCATAAAACGTACTCCAACCATAAACTGCTGTTGATTTCCAACTTTGGATATTTTTGCTCCATTCTTCTATATAACCATCATCCAGTCATTCTTACCAACTTCACTCATTCCAACAGAATCAAACATTGCATCCCCTTTTGTCATTACACAACCTGCCACCACCAGGCCAGATTCAAGTTCATCCACATTCCATATTCCTCTACTCCGAAAACCTTTATCCTTCTCGTCCTCTCGTTGTAGCTAGCTAGTGTCTCTATTCCGTCCAACATTGTTCCCAACTGACGCTGTCCAAAAACAACCTCTTGTCGACCTCCATCCATTTTGTTTCCCCAAAAATATTCAACTTATAAAACTACATTATCCAATGCTGCTGGACACAACCATCTTCCTGGACAAATATGAGAATAATGTTGAGGGGACAAAAATGAGAATACTTTGATTCACAGAAGTGTATTGCGGCATATCACAACGTGCTGCTGAACTCATAAGCGGCATGGTTTTCCATGTTTGAAGCTGGCCTATATAGTTATTTGGCAATACAGCTGTGAATGGCTGCATCTCACTCACATTAGTAGGCTGT
This sequence comes from Oncorhynchus keta, assembly GCF_023373465.1. Taxonomy (NCBI): domain Eukaryota; kingdom Metazoa; phylum Chordata; class Actinopteri; order Salmoniformes; family Salmonidae; genus Oncorhynchus; species Oncorhynchus keta. The sequence goes on from NC_068422.1 coordinate 3,145,024, forward strand.
AGTCTATTTGGATCTCCATTCGCCTTTTGTTTGCTGCGTTTGTTTACTGTTAATGTAACTATCGTACATATAGATGGTGTCATGCCTTTATATATCTGATGTTTTGTTTCGTCCTGCTCGGGTTCATGCCTTCACATTCGCAGTTGTGTCAGTATTCTAGGCCAAACTGCTCTTCAGTATTTTTGTTTGCATGCATGAACAACTAGTCTACTACTTCAAGCATTGAGTTTGCAAGACAGCTGCATTCATATAGGCTGTTTGTAATTGGTGAATTACCCTATCTATCTTGAAGCCTATATTCGTTACCAAAACAGCACAGCGGAGATTGGCACGAAATCTGTAGCCTACCTGTCACTTCAAAAACACTCAATGATCTTGGCATTTGAACATTATGTTTATTGGGGTATAGTGTGATTATATAAGCATTCAATATAATTCCAATGCAAGATCCCAAAAAATGGTGCCCTCTAGCCGATTTCAACTGCCCACTTAGTCACTTAGTCCTGTCGCCAGGGTCTGGCCGGCGCGAGCAATCTCCATTCAGATAGACTGGGAAAAAGGCGCAACTGGGTGCGTGAGCTCCGTACAGCGCAGATCAACAGGTGCAAACAATGAATGGGGTGGAAAACCTGGCGACGACTGAACAGCAATGAACCATTTTGGGGAAATTATACCACCACCCAAAAGGGCACTTTGGAGACTGGAAGGGCAAAGGAGCCTGTGCTCTTTACAGGTAGAGCCCGATCTGTGCACGTGTCTGCCCTAAACCCGCCTGCCCCAGGGAAATAATAGGGCGGACTGCGGGTTATGTATGAGTCAATCTGCGCATCACTAACACACAAACGCACATCAAAGTTCCTTCACCACCTTTTTCCTCATAAAGCCTATGCTTATCACTACTATCAATGCATACATTTACATGTTATTTTATATATATTTACAGTACCAGTCAAAGTTTGAACACACCTACTCATTAAAGGGTTTTTCTTTATTTGTACTATTATCTACATTGTAGAATAATAATGAAGACATCAAAACTATGAAATAACACATGGAATCATGTACTAAACAAAAAAGTGTTAAACAAATCAAAATATATTTTATTCAAAGTAGCCACCTTTTGCCTTGATGACAGCATTGCACACTATCGGCATTCTCTCAACCAGTTTCATGGGGTAGTCACCTGGAATGCATTTAAATTAACAGGTGTGTCTTCTTAAAAGTAATTTGTGGAATTTCTTTACTTCTTAATGTGTTTGAGACAATCAGTTGCGTTGTGACAAGGTAGGTGTGGTATACAGAAGCCCTATTTGGAAAAAGACCAAGTCCATAGTATGGAAAGAACAGCTCAAATAAGCAAAGAGAAAGGACAGTCCATCATTACTTTAAGACACGAAGGCAGTCAATACGGAAAATGTCAAGAACTTTGAAAGTTTATTCAAGTGCAGTCGCAAAAACCATCAAGCGCTATGATGAAACTAGCTGTCATGAGGACCGACACAGGAATGGAAGACCCAGAGTTACCTCTGCTGCAGAGGATACATTCATTAGCGTTACCAGCCTCAGAAATTGGAGCCTAAATAAATGCTTCACAGAGTTCAAGTAACAGACACATCTCAACATCAACTGTTCAGAGGAGAGTGTGTGAATCAGGCCTTCATGGTCAAATTGCTGCAAAGAAACCCCTACTAAAGGACACCAATAATAAGAAGAGACTTTTTTGGGTCAAGAAACACAAGCAATGGACATTAGACTGGTGGAAATGTGTTCTTTGGTCTGGAGTCAAAATGAGCGTTTTGGTTGCAACTGCCGTGTCTTTGTGAGACGCTGTGTGAGTGAACAGATGATCTCTGCATGTGTGGTTCCAACCGTAAAGCATGGAGGAGGAGGTGTTATGGTGTGGGGGTGCTTTGCTGGTGACACTGTCGGATTTATTTAGAATTCCACGCTCACTTAACCAGCATGGCTACAACAGCATTCTGCAGTTATATGCCATCCCATCTGGTTTGGGCTTAGTGGGACTATAATTTTTTCAACAGGACAATGACCCAACACACCTCCAGGCTGTGTATTTGACCAAGAAAGAGAGTGATGGAGTGCTGCATCAGATGACCTGGCCTCCACAATGCCCCGACCTCAACCAAATTGAGATGATTTGTGATGAGTCAAACTGCAGAGTGAAGGAAAAGCAGCCAACAAGTACTCAGCATATGTGGGTTCTCCATCAGGAGGGTTGGAAAAGCATTCCAGGTGAAGCTGGTTGAGAGAATGCCAAGAGTGTGCAAAGCTGTCATCAAGGCAAAGGGTAGCTGTTTGAAGAATCTCAAATATAAAATACATTTTGATTTGTTGAGCACTTTTTTGGTGTTATTTCATACTTTAGATGTCTTCACTATTATTCTACAATGTAGAAAATAGTCCAAATAAAGAAAAACCCTTGAATGAGTAGGTGTTCTAAAACTTGTGTAGTGTACAACGACACAATCCTACAGTATGTACTGTGTTAAAATAGAAGCCATAACTTTGATTGTTTTCTATTTGTGGAGAAAAGAGATCATAGGGACATTGTTTTTACAACTGTGTTCAAAAGATGTGAAAGATGTTTTGTTTTTTTTGTTGAACAGAATGGTCCTCATTTCACGAGGGCTGAAGCATTACTGATCGTTTGGGTCGTTTCACGAAATGAGTGCCTTTTGAGTCCCTTTGATACTTTAAGTAGAAATTGTGTACCAATATTGAATTTTAAAAGCCTGTTATATTAAATGAAGTGACCTTTAATATAGACTACAATGAATATTGTGGCAAAAAACCCTCTCCTAACCCGGACGATGCTGAGCCAATAGTGTGCCGTATAGAGGACTCCCGGTTGTGACACAGCATGGAAGTGTGACACAGCCTAGAAGTGAACCCCAGGCTGTAGAGACACCACAACACAATCAGGAAGCCCTCCATTTTCTGGTGTTTTGTGGTGGAAAACTGAACAGGTCTAGCATAACACATCAACCCTGTTACCCATAGATAGATATGTTAGAAATGTTAGAAATGTTTTAACAATTTCATTCTTTTTGTGAAGCTTGCATTCAATTGCCACTTCCTGTTGCACACAACAAGGGGGTTTATGGCTGCTTAAGATGAAATCGTCAACCGTCAACCCTGTTACAGTAAACACTGATACTTTATTTGGCACTTAGGAGGCACTTCAATTAGTATTTTTTAAATTTAATCTATTGAGATGGAAAAACATGTTTTTCACGAGGTTGAGAATATGCTTTTTATGACAGATTGTTAAAATGAGGTGAAATCCCCCCCCCCCCAAATTGACCAAGTTACACTACTCAAAAGGCACCGAATTGGTGGAACGACCCATTACATACCTCTTTGTGTTACGCAATAAACAGAACATGACAGGCAAGAAACATGCTGTATGCCCTCAGAGGCTACTGAATAGATGCTGCCAAAAGAACTAGTGTTATTATTTATATTGAGCCTGTTTTCACAGCAGTGGTGGAGTAAACATAGGCCTATCTGCCTTTCAGCTGTTGATAAAAGCATTTCTGCTGTCACCCAGCCTATTTCAGGAATGGATCTGTGATGTCTCTGAAGGGAATACAAATGGACACTCTTCAGCTTTGATCATTACCCAACTTTCATATATGTCTCAGGCAGAGTGGAGCAACAAAAACATATTACTTTAACGCTATGCTTTATGAAACATGTGCATGTGGTATAATAAGTCAAATAGCCTACACGGTAATGGAAAACTGTAAATTCTACAGTAGTTTGGGGTATTATCAACCGTTTTAATATTCTGAAATGTTTTACTGAGGCATAGTGTAAATTGTGATGCATTGTGGGAAAATGCAACTAAAGAATTGCTGTATTTCGATTGGTACTGTAATTCCAGCCCACAGAATACAGTACTGTATCTTCTTTTGACCACTAGTGGGTGCATGGTATTGTTGTTTGTGACTCATTAACATATTTTGAGGCATGCCTTTTAAGAGGTTATATTTGTTGCACCCGTGAGTGAGAATGCTGTACTCCTATGGTCTTACAGTGGCCCATTAACAAGTATAGAGAACAGACTGGAGGAGCAGCTAGTCTAACTCCTTTTCCATGGTTGAGCATTTAGCCATGTCCTTTAGGTCTGTGCTGTCCTGTAGCCACTGCCAGTATGGAACCTCTGTTAAAACCCCTTAAGGAGCTGCCCCTTTTTTTTTTCAATTTTAGCCTAAAATGACATACTCAAATCTAACTGCCTGTAGTTCAGGCCCAGGAGTGAGAATATGCATATTATTGGTACCATTTCAAAGGAAACACATTGCAGTTTGTGGAAATGTGAAAGGAATAACACAATAGATCTGGTAAAAGATTATACAAAGAAAAAAACAACTGTTCTTTTGTATTTGTTGTACCATCACTTTTGAAATGCAAGAGAAAGGCCATAATTTTATTCCAGCCCAGGAATGATTTAGATTTTGGCCACTAGATGGCAGCATTGCATGTGCAAAGTTTTAGAATGATCCAATGAACCATTGCATTTCTGTTCAAAATGTTGTATCAAGATTGCCCAAATGTACCTAATTTGTTTATTATTAACTTTTCATGTTCAAAATTGTGCACTCTCCTCAAACAATAGCATGGTATTATTTCACTGTAATAGCTACTGTAAATTGGACAGTGTTGTTAATCGTATTAGCTAATCATATTAGCCTATGTTAGCTTAACGGTCCCGTGGACGGGACACCGATCCCGAAGAAGTTTGGCCTGGAAGTGCAAGTGATATAAAAACACCAATATGCATAATGTAATGTGTAAACACTTTACCTAGCAGCCAACCTGCTTCCACCAATCCCTTGTAGTTACAGTAAAATACTGTGAAATGCAAGCCCCTCCCCTCAATTCATTTATTTCATTCATTAATTCTGATTACAGTAGCATTTACTTTTTTTACAGTATAATACACAGTACAATAGTGTAAAATATACTGTATCATTACACAGTACTTGGTTTGATACTGTGTTTACATTACAATAGATCTACTGTAATATGAAATACAGAATGTTATTTGCCACTGAGCTGCCTGTAAGCTACTGTCAAATTCAGAGTAACCCCCTTCCTGTGTACTTGTGGTTTTGTTATAAATCTGCAATATCTGCATGATTTGACCATAGGTGGGCTTAAGTACTGTGTGTGGAATTAGCATGCTGATAGTCCCGAATCATAATAACTGTCCTTTAATATTAAACCAGTCAGAGTGCATGACTGACACATAATTTCCCTTGGCTCACTGCGTCAACCACCTTTTTCATTATTCAAATGATGCCAGTCTTATCTTGGCCAAAGCAGATTGAGGGAGAGTAGACATGCAGGATCTCAAGACTGGGGAAAGCCTTCGTTCACTCTCTCCTTCCCTCCCTCCATTCCTCTTCTCTCTGGCTGCTTTTATAGGGAAGGCTAATAGTTCCAAAATAGATTGAGAACAGAAAGATGGTATTTAAAGCCCCAGTGCAGTCAAAAAACGTGATTTACGTGTGCTTTATAAATATTTCCATACTATGAGGTTGGAAGTGTAAGAGCTGTTTGAAAAGTTCTGGCTGTTTTGGTGGGATGGAGTTTTGGCCTGTGTGGTGACATCACCAGTAAATTCTCAGCTGGTTTGGTCCCCTGGCTACCACGCTGTAACAGTGCGAAGCGAATCCATGCGCAGATACTGTGTGTGACTGTGTGAGAGCAAAGTCTGGAATCTCAATATCTGTGGTAACGTAATTTAGCAGAGTCTACCTTCAATTGTTACCCAGAAGTAATTTGATATTGATACAAAAACAGCTGCATTGGACCTTTAAGACTTTGATACGCCACGGAGATGTGCACTCAGCCGATACTATGGGATGGCTGAATGACATGACTACTGTTAAATAGTAGCCTACAGGTTTCTTCAAAATGCAGTAGTATAGAATATGAATGAACATGTTTTAGTCAGTTTATCCCAAGGAGGAAGGAAATCTTGTTCCCTCTCATATGTAAATATATTGAAAACATACATACATACATACATACATACATACATACATACATACATACATACATACATACATACATACATACATACATACATACAGTGGCAAGAAAAAGTATGTGAACCCTTTGGAATTACCTGTACTTCTGGTTCACATCAGGTAATGCTTCTTGTGAATAGCAAACTCAAATTTTGTGAATGTTTTTTTAAATGGCAGGGCAGCTCTAACCAACATCTCCAATCTTGTCTCAGTGATTTTACTCCAGGTTAGCTGACTCCTGACTCCAATGAGCTTTTGGAGAAGTCATTAGCCTAGTGGTCCACATACTTTTCCCAGCCTACACAATGAATGTTTAAATTATGTATTCAATTTAGACAAGAAAATACAATAATTTGTGTGTTATTAGCTAAAGCAGACTGGGTTTATCTGTTGTGACTTAGATGAAGATCAGATCTAATTTTATGACCAATTTATGCAGAAATCCAGATATAGTTGCTTTTCCTAATTTGTTGCCTTTCAACCTGGAATTAAAATGGATTTTGGTAGGGTTGTATCATTTGATTTACACAACATGCCTACCACTTTGAAGATGCTAAATATTTCTTATTTATTAATATTTATAAAATAAGACAAAAACATTGAACACTTGAGTATGCATAACTAAGTCTCTTGGAGTGTCTCTATAAGCTTGGCACATCTAGCCACTAGGATTTTTGCCCATTCTTCAAGGCAAAACTGCTCCAGCTCCTTTTAGATGGATTCCGCTGGTGTACAGCAATCAAAAGTCGTACCACAAATTCTCAACTGGATTGAGGTCTGGGCTTTGACTAGGCCATTCCAAGACATTTAAATGTTGCCCCTTAAACCACTCAACTGTTTCTTTAGCAGTATGCTTAGGGTCATTGTCCTGCTGGAAGGTGAACTTCTGTCCCAATCTCAAATCTCTGGAAGACTGAAATAGGTTTCACTCAAGAATTTCCATGCATTTAGCGCCATCCATCATTCTTTAAATTCTGACCACTTTCCCAGTCCCTGCCGAGAAAAACATCCCCACAGCATGATGCTGCCACCACCATGCTTCACTGTAGGGATGGTGTTCTCAGGGTGATGAGAGGTGTTGGGTTTGTGCCAGACATAGCATTTTCCTTTATGGCCAAAAAGCTACATTTTAGTTTCATCTGACCATAGTACCTTCTTTCATATGTTAAGGGGTCTCCCACATGCCTTTTTGCAAACACCAAACATGCTTGCTTATTTTTTCTTTAACCTCTCTGGGATATGTGGGACGGTAGTGTCCGACCTCACCAAAAGCCAGTGAAATTGCAGGGCGCCAAATTCAAAACAACAGAAATCCCATAATTACATTTCCTCAAACATGCAACTATTTTACACCATTTTAAAGATAAACTTGTTGTAAATCCAGCCACAGTGTCTGATTTCAAAAAGGCTTTACGACGAAAGCACACCAATGATTATGTTAGGTCAGTACCTAGTCACAGAAAAGCACAGCCATTTTTCCAGCCAAAGAGAGAGTCACAAAAAGCAGAAATAGAGATAAAATTAATCACTAACCTTTGATGATCTTCATCAGATGACACTCATAGGATTTCATGAAACACAATACATGTATGTTTTGATCGATAAAGTTCATATTTATATCCAAAAATCTCAGTTTACATTGGCGCGTTATGTTCAGTAGTTCCAAAACATCCGGTGATTTTGCAGAGAGCCACATCAATTTACAGAAATACTCATAATAAACATTGCTAAAAGATACAAGTGTTATGCATGTGTAACGGTTGTCGTAGGTGGAAGAAGGTGAAGAGGACCAAGGTGCAGCGTAGTACGCGTTCATGGTAAATTTAATAAAGAAACTGAACACTAGAACAAAAAAACAACAAAGCTGAACAAACGAAACAGTTCTGTCTGGTGCAGACAAACAACTACCCACCACTCAAGGGCGAAAACAGGCTGCCTAAGTATAGTTCTCAATCAGAGACAACGATTGACAGCTGCCTCTGATTGGGAACCATACCAGGCCAAACACCTAGAAATACAAACATAGAATACCCACCCCAACTCACACCCTGACCAACCTAAAATAGAGACATATAAAAAGGAGCTAAGGTCAGGACGTGACAGCATGGAATTTTAGATCCACTTCTCCTTAATGCAACCGCTGTGTCAGATTTCAAAAAAACTTTACGGAAAAAGAAAACCATGCAATAATCTGTGTACGGCGCTCAGACACAAAAACAAGCCATGCAGATACATACCCACCATGTTGTGGAGTCAACAGAAGTCAGAAATAGCATTATACATATTCACTTACTTTCGATGATCTTCATCAGAATACACTCCCAGGAATCCCAGTTCCACAATAAATGTTTTTTTTGTTCGATAAAGTCCATAATTTATGGACAAATACCTCCTTTTTGTTTGCGCGTTTAGTACACAATCCAAACTCACGAGGCACAGGTAAGTTCAGGCGAAAGTTCAGACAAAAGTCATATTACAGTTCGTAGAAACATGTCAAACGAAGTATACAATCAATCTTTAGGATGTTTTTATCAAATCTTCAATAATTCCTTTGTCTGTAGAAATGCAATGGAACGCAGCAAACTTTCACGGGAGCGTGCGAGACTGAGCTCATGGCACTCTGCCAGACCCCTGACTCAATCAGCTCTCATTCCCCCCTCCTTCACAGTAGAAGCCTCAAACAAGGTTCTAAAGACTGTTGACATCTAGTGGAAGCCTTGGGAAGTGCAATATGACCCCAAAGACACTGTATATTCGGTAAAAAACTACAAATCTCAGATTTCCCACTTCCTGGTTATATTTTTTCTCAGGTTTCTGCCTGCCATATGAGTTCTGTTATGCTCACAGACATCATTCAAACAGTTTTAGAAACTTCAGAGTGTATGCTATCAAAATATACCAATAATATGCATATATTAGCAACTGGGCCTGAGTAGCAGGCAGTTTACTCTGGGCACCTTATTCATCCAAGCTACTCAATACTGCCCCCCAGTCCCAAAGAAGGTTTAAGCAATGTCTTTTTCTGGCCCCTCTTCTGTAAACCCCCACTTTGTGGAGTGTACAGCTTTAAGTGGTGCTATGGACAGATACTCCAATCTCCTTTGTGGAGCTTTGCAGCTCCTTCAGAGTTATCTTTGGTCTCTTTGTTGCCTCTCTGATTAATGCACTCCTTGCCTGGTTCTGTGAGTATTGGTGGGCGGCCCGCTCTTGGCAGGTTTGTTGTGGTGCCATAATCTTTCCATTTTTTATAATGGATTTAATTGTGCTCCATGGGATGTTCAAGGTTTCTGATATTTTTTTATAACCCAACCCTGATCTGTACATCTCCACAACTTTGTCCCTGACCTGTTTGGAGAGCTCCTTGGTCTTCATGGTGCTGCTTGCTTGGTGGTGTTGTAGACTCTGGGGCCTTTCCGAACAGGTATATATAAACTAAGATCATTTGACAGATCATTTGACACTTAGATTGCACACAGGTGGACTTAATTTGACTAATTATGTGACTTCTGAAGGTAATTGGTTGCACCAGATCTTATTTAGGAGCTTCATAGCAAAGGGGGTGATTACATTTTCACGCACAACTTTTCAGTTTGATTTGTTTCAAATTTTTTTAAACAAGTTATTTTTTTCATTTCACTTCACCACTTTGGACTATTTTGAGTATGTCCATTAAATGACATCCAAATAAAAATCCATTTAAATTACAGGTTGTAATGCAACAAAATAGGAAGAATGACAAGGCAGGATGAATAGTTTTGCAAGGCACTGTAGTGGTGACCAATAACCCTGACTGTTTGACCTAGTCCTTCAGTTGCAAACTATACCTCCACTGTGTACACAACCACAGCCTTTTAAAAATGTAAAACCACACAATTTGTAGTTTTCTCAACTCTGGGCAGGCAAGTTCTGCTTACATAGGCTGCATTCTTGAGTTGCCTCAACACGTATGCCAAATTTAAACGTAACATGTAAAGTGTTGGTCCCATGTTTCAGGCTGTCTCCTGTGGGATGGCAGAGCACGGGTGATTTTAAGAGATAATACTAGCAAGCCGAGCAGAGAGAGGAATATGTACATTAAATATAAAGTGCATTTGGAAAGTATTCATACCCCATAATCAATCATCACACAATACCCAATAATGACAAAGCAAAAAATAGTTTAAAGAAATTTATGCAAAAACAGAATTAACTTATTTACATAAATATTCAGAATCTTTGCTATGAGACTTGATATTGAGCTCAGGTGCATCCTGTTTCCATTGATCATCCTTGAGATGTTTCTACAACTTGATTTTTACCTTTGGTAAATTCAATTGATTGTACATAATTTGGAAAGGCAAACACCTGTCTAAATAAGGTCCCACAGATGACAGTGCATGTCAGAGCAAAAACCAAGCCATGAGGTCAAAGGAATTGTCCGTAGAGCTCCAAGACAGGATTGTGTGGAGGCACATATCTGGGGAAGGGTACCAAAAAATTATGCAGCATTGAAGGCCCCCATGAACACCATCTTTCTTAAATGGAAGAAGTTTTGAACCACCAAGACTCTTCCTAGAGCTGGACGCTCAGCCAAACTGAGCAATCGGGGGAGAAGGGCCTTGGTCAGGGAGATGACCAAGAAGACAATGGTCACTCTGACAGTGCTCCAGAGTTCCTCTGTGGAGATGGGAGAACCATCCAGAAGGACAAAAATCTCTGCAGCACTCCACCAATCAGGCCTTTATGGTAGAGTGGCCAGATGGAAGCCACTCCTCAGTATAAGACACATGACAGCCCGCTTGGAGTTTGCCAAAAGGCACTTAAAGGACTTTAAAACCATGAGAAACAAGATTATCTGGTCTGATGACACCAAGACTTTCAAGCAGCACTATATATATATAAACACAGTTGAAGTCAGAAGTTTACATAACTTAGGTTGGAATCATTAAAACCTGTTTTCAACCCCTCCACACATTTCTTGTTAACAATCTATAGTTTTTAAAAGTCGGTTAGGACATTTACTTGGTGCATGACACAAGTAATTTTTCCAACAATTGTTTATAGACAGATTATTTCACTTATAACCCAATTTATCACAATTCCAGTGGGTCAGAAGTTTACATACACTAAGTTGACTGTGCCTTTAAACAGCTTGGAAAATTCCAGAAAATTATGTTATGTCTTTAGAAGCTTCTGAAAGGCTAATTGACATCATTTGAGGCAATTGGAGGTGTACCTGTGGATGTATTTCAAGGCCTACCTTCAAACACAGTGCCTCTTTGCTTGACATCATGGGAAAATCACAAGAAATCAGCCAAGACCTCAGAAAACAATTGTAGACATCCACACGTCTGGTTCATACTTGGGAGCAATTTCCAAACACCTGAAGGTACCACATTCATCTGTACAAACAATAGTATGCAAGTATAAACACCATAGGACCACGCAGCCGTCATACCGCTCAGGAAGGAGACGTTCTGTCTCCTGGAGACGAACGTGTTTTGGTGCAAAAAGTGCAAATCAATCCCAGAACAACAGCAAAGACCCTGTGAAGATGCTGGAGGAAACAGGCACAAAATGATCTATATCCACAGTAAAACATGTCCTATATCGACATAACCTGAAAGGCCGCTCAGCAAGGAAGAAGCCACTGCTCAAAAATTGCCATAAAAAAGTCAGACTACGATTTGCCATCTCACACGGGGACAAAGATCATACTTTTTTGAGATATGTCCTCTGGTCTGATGAAACAAAAATAGAACTGTTTGGCCATAATGACTATCATTACGTTTGGAGGAAAGAGGGGCAAGCCGAAGAACACCATCCCAACAGTGAAGCACTGGGGTGGCAGCATCATGTTGTGGGGGTGCTTTGCTGCAGGAATGACTGGTGCACTTCTAAAAGTCGATGGCAATGAAAATTATGTGGATAAATTGAAGCAACATCTCAAGACATCAGTCAGGAAGTTAAAGCTTGGTCGCAAATGGGTCTTCCAAATGGACAATGACCCCAAGCAAACTTCCAAAGTTGTGGCAAAATGGCTTAAGGACAACAAAGTCAAGGTACTGGAGTGGCCATCACAAGGTCCTGACCTCAATCCTATAGAACATTTGTGGGCAGAACTGAAAGTGTGTGTGAGCAAGGAGGCCTACAAACCTGACTCAGTTACACCAGCCCTGTCAGGAAGAATGGGCCAAAATTCACCCAACTAATTGTGGGAAGCTTGTGGAAGGCTACCCGAAACGTTTGATCCAAGTTAAACAAATTAAAAGCAATGCTACCAAATACTAATTAAGTGCATGTAAACTTCTGACCCACTGGGAATGTGATGAATGAAATAAAAGCTGAAATAAATCATTCTCTCTACTATTATTCTAACAATTTACATTCTTAAAATAAAGTGGTGATCCTAACTGACCTAAGACAGGGAATTTTTCCTGGGATTTTTCCTGGGATCAGGAATTGTGAAAAACTGAGTATAACTGTATTTGGCTAAGGTCTATGTAAACTTCCGACTTCAACTGTATATATATACTGAACAAAACTATAAATGCAACATTTAAATTGTCGGTCCCATGTTTCATTAGCTGAAGTAAAAGGTCACAGAAAATTTCCATACTCAAATTTTTTTTTTTTTAATTAAATTTTGTTAACGTCCCTATTTATTTATTTTTTATTTTTTTATTTCACCTTTATTTAACCAGGTAGGCTAGTTGAGAACAAGTTCTCATTTGCAACTGCGTTCTCACCTGGCCAAGATAAAGCATAGCAGTGTGAACAGACAACACAGAGTTACACATGGAGTAAACAATTAGCAAGTCAATAACACAGTAGAAAAAATGGGCAGTCTATATACAATGTGTGCAAAAGGCATGCGGAGGTAGGCGAATAATACAATTTTGCAGATTAACACTGGAGTGATAAATGATCAGATGGGCATGTACAGGTAGAGATATTGGTGTGCAAAAGAGCAGAAAAGTAAATAAATAAAAACAGTATAAAAACAGTATGGGAATGAGGTAGGTGAAAAAGGGTGAGCTATTTACCTATAGACTATGTACAGCTGCAGCGATCGGTTAGCTGCTCGGATAGCTGATGTTTGAAGTTGGTGAGGGAGATAAAAGTCTCCAACTTCAGCGATTTTGCAATTCGTTCCAGTCACAGGCAGCAGAGTACTGGAACGAAAGGCGGCCAAATGAGGTGTTGGCTTTAGGGATGATCAGTGAGATACACCTGCTGGAGCGCGTGCTACGGATGGGTGTTGCCATCGTGACCAGTGAACTGAGATAAGGCGGAGCTTTACCTAGCATGGACTTGTAAATGACCTGGAGCCAGTGGGTCTGGCGACGAATATGTAGTGAGGGCCAGCCGACTAGAGCATACAAGTCGCAGTGGTGGGTGGTATAAGGTGCTTTAGTGACAAAACGGATGGCACTGTGATAGACTGCATCCAGTTTGCTGAGTAGAGTGTTGGAAGCCATTTTGTAGATGACATCGCCGAAGTCGAGGATCGGTAGGATAGTCAGTTTTACTAGGGTAAGCTTGGCAGCGTGAGTGAAGGAGGCTTTGTTGCGGAATAGAAAGCCGACTCTGGATTTGATTTTTGATTGGAGATGTTTGATGTGAGTCTGGAAGGAGAGGTTGCAGTCTAGCCAGACACCTAGGTACTTATAGATGTCCACATATTCAAGGTTGGAACCATCCAGGGTGGTGATGCTAGTCGGGCATGCGGGTGCGGGCAGCGATCGGTTGAAAAGCATGCATTTGGTTTTACTTGCGTTTAAGAGCAGTTGGAGGCCACGGAAGGAGTGCTGTATGGCATTGAAGCTTGTTTGGAGGTTTGATAGCACAGTGTCCAATGACGGGCCGAAAGTATATAGAATGGTGTCGTCTGCGTAGAGGTGGATCAGGGAATCGCCCGCAGCAAGAGCAACATCATTGATATATACAGAGAAAAGAGTCGGCCCGAGAATTGAACCCTGTGGCACCCCCATAGAGACTGCCAGAGGACCGGACAGCATGCCCTCTGATTTGACACACTGAACTCTGTCTGCAAAGTAATTGGTGAACCAGGCAAGGCAGTCATCCAAAAAACCGAGGCTGTTGAGTCTGCCGATAAGAATTTGGTGATTGAAAGCCTTGGCGAGGTCGATGAAGACGGCTGCACAGTACTGTCTTTTATCGATGGCGGTTATGATATCATTTAGTACCTTGAGTGTGGCTGAGGTGCACCCGTGACCGGCTCGGAAACCAGATTGCACAGCGGAGAAGGTACGGTGGGATTCGAGATGGTCAGTGACCTGTTTGTTGACTTGGCTTTCGAAGACCTTAGATAGGCAGGGCAGGATGGATATAGGTCTATAGCAGTTTGGGTCCAGGGTGTCTCCTCCTTTGAAGAGGGGGATGACTGCGGCAGCTTTCAATCCTTGGGGATCTCAGACGATATGAAAGAGAGGTTGAACAGGCTGGTAATAGGGGTTGCGACAATGGCGGCAGATAGTTTCAGAAATAGCGGGTCCAGATTGTCAAGCCCAGCTGATTTGTACGGGTCCAGGTTTTGCAGCTCTTTCAGAACATCTGCTATCTGGATTTGGGTAAAGGAGAACCTGGAGAGGCTTGGGTGAGGAACTACGGGGGGGGCGGAGCTGTTGGCCGAGGTTGGAGTAGCCAGGCGGAAGGCATGGCCAGCCGTTGAGAAGTGCTTATTGAAGTTTTCGATAATCATGGATTTATCGGTGGTGACCGTGTTACCTAGCCTCAGTGCAGTGGGCAGCTGGGAGGAGGTGCTCTTGTTCTCCATGGACTTCACAGTGTCCCAGAACTTTTTGGAGTTGGAGCTACAGGATGCAAACTTTTGCCTGAAGAAGCTGGCCTTAGCTTTCCTGACTGACTGCGTGTATTGGTTCCTGACTTCCCTGAACAGTTGCATATCACGGGGGCTATTCGATGCTATTGCAGTCCGCCACAGGATGTTTTTGTGCTGGTCGAGGGCAGTCAGGTCTGGAGTGAACCAAGGGCTGTATCTGTTCTTGGTTCTGCATTTTTTGAACGGAGCATGCTTATCCAAAATGGTGAGGAAGTTACTTTTAAAGAATGACCAGGCATCCTCAACTGACGGGATGAGGTCAATGTCCTTCCAGGATACACGGGCCAGGTCGATTAGAAAGGCCTGCTCACAGAAGTGTTTTAGGGAGCGTTTGACAGTGATGAGGGGTGGTCGTTTGACTGCGGCTCCGTGGCGGATACAGGCGATGAGGCAGTGATCGCTGAGATCCTGGTTGAAGACAGCGGAGGTATATTTGGAGGGCCAGTTGGTGAGGATGACGTCTATGAGGGTGCCCTTGTTTACAGAGTTAGGGTTGTACCTGGTGGGTTCCTTGATGATTTGCGTGAGATTGAGGGCATCTAGCTTAGATTGTAGGACTGCCGGGGTGTTAAGCATATCCCAGTTTAGGTCACCTAACAGAACAAACTCTGAAGCTAGATGGGGGCGATCAATTCACAAATGGTGTCCAGGGCACAGCTGGGAGCTGACGGGGGTCGGTAGCAGGCGGCAACAGTGAGAGACTTGTTTCTGGAGAGAGTAATTTTCAAAATTAGTAGTTCAAACTGTTTGGGTATGGACCTGGAAAGTATGACATTACTTTGCAGGCTATCTCTGCAGTAGACTGCGACTCCGCCCCGACGGAAGATGTTATAGTTGGGTATGGAAATCTCTGAATTTTTGGTGGCCTTCCTGAGCCAGGATTCAGACACGGCAAGGACATCAGGGTTAGCAGAGTGTGCTAAAGCAGTGAGTAA